>NW_021680564.1:166298-208701 GCF_001412515.2 Diachasma alloeum
AGATCTATTAAAATTGTTCAGTTTTTTAATGAGGACTTGGCAATGGACGTTAGTGAATGGAATCAAGCTTTTAAAAGTTTTCCAGAAGCTTTTTGAAAGATTTGGGCTACTTAGTGCAGACATCAACTTATTTTTACGCTCTTTCCTCTTAAATTTAATAAGTGACTTGTACTCATTTCTTATCCTATGAAAATTAGTTTTTGCTGAAGAACAATATCTATTTTTCTTAAATAATCTACTTAATTTGTGAACTTCTGATTTTTTGGATTGGACCCTGCGATCACTAGTCCAGAAGTGCGCTCTTTTCAAAGGGAGGCTTTTACTTGAGGGAAGAACAAGTTTCAAAAGTCCAGCTTGCTTGGACGCAGTGAGGATGGAATTGTGGATCAAGTTATTAAGGTTTTCTGGGGAGCAGAGGCACTGGGCGTTAGATAAGGAAGAATCAATGGCTCTTTTATAGGATGAGATCTTATCTTAGGCGTCAGGAATCCATTTGGGTTTTAAGGTGAGATCGGGGGGATGAGAAGGTAACGGCAAGACTGGGGTCATAGGAGGAGCAGTTAGAAGAGGTTCTGTAGATGGGTTATGGATAAATAAGGAGACTGGAAAGTGTTCGGAGAAAGGAGTGGAATGATCTACACGTAGATCAGATACTAAATCAAGAGATGAGGCTTTCACGAAGACCAAATCAACGACACTCGAGCCATTATGATTTGCAAATTAATAAGTCAAATAATTGACGAAACATTTCATCACTTAAAATCAATAAATCCAAAAACAATGGAATTGAGAGCATCGATGATGAAATGTCTCACCCAACATGCCCCCGTTTCTCAATATCAAAATTCGCAGATGGAGGAATTTTTGAGAAACAATGAAACAAAAACCCCAAAAGCCGAACGAACTACTTTTCTGAAGACGATTCAAAAGTGGGAAAAATCATACGACATTTTCTACTAATTAAAAATTGACTCGTTGAAGCCCCCACGAGTCAAGTGGCTCGTAAAAACCAATAAAAACTACAGAAAAATCAAAATTAATCAGTCTTGAAGCAGCGACGGAGCAGTAATAATTCTGGTTGAAGTAGTTCTCTGAATCGGCGGATTTTTCAATCCTTCAATACAATACAATAATTCGCAGTATCGAAATTACGCTGAATAGTTGCCGAATTAATAGTAGGCTACGAACAATTGGAATTATCCGGGAATCAAATTTCCTTAACGGAGAGGGGTGACTTTTCTTGCATTTAAAGAATTAGACTATTGTGAACCGTTGTGGACAGTTTCACCCAAAACTATTAACTTCAATTGTCCTGTCAAATATTTCGAACTCAAAATGAATTATACGAGTGGAAAAAAGTGTTTTTGTGAGAGTATACATGATAGCTTCTAGTGAATCTAGTTGTTGGTGAGGAAATTGCGAATTCAACCAAGGATCCATATAAAAAAATTGATACATACATGAAACCGAACTGTGAGCTCAAATTGAGCCCTATCAATCGCCATTAATTAAAATTCAATTCATCTATTACTTTTTCAAATTTTTTAATTTTTTCAAATATTTTTTTTCACGATAACTAACAAAAAACGTTTTCAATTAATTGAATGATCGTTTAAGAAAATTGTTTGGATACGCTTATGACCGAGTTCAAAGATGAAGGCGATATCAATAATCGATATATATTTACATGCTTGCAAATATTTTATAATTTCTGAAAATCAGAATTCTGGGGATACCTTTGGACAACATGCTTCATTTGAATTCACTTATAGCTTAAAATACTTGTTTCAATGCAATCAATTCGACGTTAAAAGATGATTATGATAGCTTTATTAGTTAATTTGATAGTTTATGATGATTGTTGAACTTTTCAAATATTCCATGTTTTTAATTATTATTTTTCATGAATTTTTCTGAAATTGAACTTTTTTAGGGTTCTTTTTCTCTACCTCAGCTCTTCGGTAAGATGTTAATGGAAACATTTAGTTTATAAATATTTGAATGAATTTGAAACATTTGAAAAGCCATTTAAGCCAAATGGTTTTGTCACTGCTGGTCCGAAATCCTCAATTTGCTGAGTTGATAAGTTTTCCTTTTTCAGTTTGGCCTTCAAGTATTTATCTACTCTGTATGATGACAGCTTCATCTCCGTTGAAAACCACTCAATGCAATGTGGACCGCGATGGATCAATTTGCATGCAGCTGAAAAACATTTTTAAACATGTGCAAACATTTCAAAACATGAAAAAACTTGTTGAAAACTTTTTAAAAACATTGATTGTAAGATGTATAGAGGTTTTTTGGTGTCAAAATATTGCTTATGATAATATCTATCGAATATGCGAAAAAGACGAAAACAATATTGTGATTATTACGAAAAAATTAATAATATCTTTGAAACAAGTGGCAAATTGCCTTTAGCAATACGCTTCCGAATGGTTATTTCGCCAATTATTTTCTTCTATCATATATAATTGATTGTTTATCATTCTATTAAATTAAATAAAATTCATTTTCAATTCATTTTGTCAGATTTTCAACTTAATGGAATGTTATTATCATTATTCTTATTATTCCTTTCTTCTCTATAACTGATTGTCTTTTTAACGGTTCTCTCTCTCCCTCATCATNGACAGCTTCATCTCCGTTGAAAACCACTCAATGCAATGTGGACCGCGATGGATCAATTTGCATGCAGCTGAAAAACATTTTTAAACATGTGCAAACATTTCAAAACATGAAAAAACTTGTTGAAAACTTTTTAAAAACATTGATTGTAAGATGTATAGAGGTTTTTTGGTGTCAAAATATTGCTTATGATAATATCTATCGAATATGCGAAAAAGACGAAAACAATATTGTGATTATTACGAAAAAATTAATAATATCTTTGAAACAAGTGGCAAATTGCCTTTAGCAATACGCTTCCGAATGGTTATTTCGCCAATTATTTTCTTCTATCATATATAATTGATTGTTTATCATTCTATTAAATTAAATAAAATTCATTTTCAATTCATTTTGTCAGATTTTCAACTTAATGGAATGTTATTATCATTATTCTTATTATTCCTTTCTTCTCTATAACTGATTGTCTTTTTAACGGTTCTCTCTCTCCCTCATCATTTCGATTGAATGGTAATAGAAAAATTTTATTAATACCTACTTGAATGAATTTGAAACGTTACATTTGTAGAAACTATCAGAAAGCCAACTTCCAGAGAAATTGATGAAAAATATGCGGTAATAATAACAGAAGAAGAAAAGCTAACTCATTCCCATAGAGCTATCACAGGAAAATTTGAATAAAGTACGAATTGTCTTGCCTGAAGAAAAAAATAAAATTTCGAACTTTAAGAATTTGAAACATGCAGAAACTGTCCCATTTTCCATTTACGCTGATTTAGAATGTTTAATAGAGTCAAAAGAGAATGATTATAATATCACTTATAGTCTCATATCCTATGTGAAATGTGCTTTTGATGATTCATTATCACACGGCAAAACCCATCGCGGTCCACATTGCATTGAGTGGTTTTCAACGGAGATGAAGCTGCTATCATACAGAGTAGATAAATACTTGAAAGCCAAACTGAAAAAGGAAAACTTATCAACTCAGCAAATTGAGGATTTCGGACCAGCAGTGACATGTTACATGTGTGAAAATCCTTTGAATGAAAGTGATAAAGTTCGTGATCGCAGTCATTTAACAGGAAAATATCACGGGGCTGCGCATTTAGAGTTGCATATCAAAATTCTCATACTATTCCAAATTCTTCCAGTTAATAAAGGACATTATATCTCTTTCACTAAATGGGTAGCAGGGACTTGTCTAAATTTAAGATTCAACGACTCATTCCGTTTCATGTGTGATGTCTGGAGAAATTATCAGCTTCGGAGGACTATGTTTTCAATTGTTTTATTGAAAAGATAGCTAAAATGATTAAAATTTGAATTCACTGTACGAAGTTAGGTTCATACTCTTACCTTTTCATTAAAATATTGAATTGCAGCTGGATTTTGACAGGAAATGTTCAAAATAAGGGAATTTTGGTTAGAGATAAAATTTTAGTTAGGAATATTCACGAATCAAGAAATCTAGAGTTGTATTGGCAATTAAATTCGGTTTTCATTATTATTTTGAGAACTACGCAATTTACAAAAGCATAAGTCTGCATTTTACAAAAGTTTATATGTAGTTAATTCGAAATTCCTACCCCTGGAATGATCTGATAGATCTGATTCTAATTGTTTCACAAAATTTGATTACTCACAGTTCGGTTTCATGTATGTATCAATTTTTTTATATGGATCCTTGGTTGAATTCGCAATTTCCTCACCAACAACTAGATTCGCTAGAAGCTATCATGTATACTCTCACAAAAACACTTTTTTCCACTCGTATAGTTCATTTTGAGTTCGAAATATTTGACAGGACAATTGAAGTTAATAGTTTTGGGTGAGACTGTCCACAACGGTTCGCAATAGTCTAATTCTTTAAATGCAAGAAAAGTCACCCCTCTCGGTTAAGGAAATTTGATTCCCGGATAATTCCAATTGTTCGTAGCCTACTATTAATTCGGCAACTATTCAGCGTAATTTCGATACTGCGAATTATTGTATTGTATTGAAGGATTGAAAAATCCGCCGATTCAGAGAACTACTTCAACCAGAATTATTACTGCTCCGTCGCTGCTTCAAGACTGATTAATTTTGATTTTTCTGTAGTTTTTATTGGTTTTTACGAGCCACTTGACTCGTGGGGGCTTCAACGAGTCAATTTTTAATTAGTAGAAAATGTCGTATGATTTTTCCCACTTTTGAATCGTCTTCAGAAAAGTAGTTCGTTCGGCTTTTGGGGTTTTTGTTTCATTGTTTCTCAAAAATTCCTCCATCTGCGAATTTTGATATTGAGAAACGGGGGCATGTTGGGTGAGACATTTCATCATCGATGCTCTCAATTCCATTGTTTTTGGATTTATTGATTTTAAGTGATGAAATGTTTCGTCAATTATTTGACTTATTAATTTGCATTATGTCTATATATATATTATTTTTCATTTAATTTTTCTACGAAAATTCTGGACATCACACATGGGTAGTAGTCGTGAGAGATTAGCGAATTAACTTGATAACGATCCTAAAGAAATAACAAGACAATATCAACCTGATTCTACTAAATTCAATCTGTCGAGTAGAAAGGTGGTATTTCCCTTTGAATATATGTGGACGTCCACATGAAAAAGGATTCTAGTTTCCGAGATATTCACGTTTTTGTCTCAGCAACTGCCATTTGCACCAATGTTAAATTTTTTTTCCATTTTCTCCAACGACGTCGTTTTTGACCCCATGAAAATCATTTTGTGCTCAAAATGTGCGAAATATTATCAATATTATCAGAGTATACATAACATTATTTCGACAAAGTGGTCCCTTTTCATGCGGACGTCCACATGTGGATGATTGGGGTAAATTGGATGAAACTGAATTGCCTGGAAAAGAAGGGTTTCACTCTCAACTGACTGATGAGCAGATATCTAATCAAGATGATCAATATGCTCTTAATGTTTGGAGTGCATTCAATATCAAAACTTTGAGGGAGTATTCAGATCTCTACCTACAAACTAATCTCTTATTGTTAGTTGGGACTTTTCAAATTTTCCGTCGTAATTGTTTTGCACTTATGAATTAGACCCTTTGCATTATTATACAACACGTAGATTAGCCTTTGATGCTATGCTGAAATATACAGAGGTGAATTTAGAGCTTTTTACAGATCCAGAAATGATATTATTCATTGAAAAAGGTATTAGAGGTGGAATATCACAATGTTCAAACACATATGCCCATACTAATAATCTATTCATGGGTGAGAAATGTTATGATCCCTCGTCAGAAACATCATATTTGATGTATTATGATGTGAACAATGTATATGGGGCCGCTATGAGTATCAGTTCGCCATGTGATTCATTTGAATGGGCTGCAACTGGTTCTGTAGACATTTTAATTGCTGCAGATGATTCTCCAGTCGGATATATCCTTGAAGTCGATTTGGAATATCGTCAAGAATTGCATGAACTATATAAAGATTTTCCGCTCTGTCCCGAATGTTTCATCCCTCCAGAGAGCAAACATACTAAATTAGCGACCACCCTCTTCCCGAAAGAAAAGTATGTGATACATTGCATAAACTTGAAGCAATACACAGCTCTTGGTATAAAACTAAAGCATATTCATCTTGTTTTGAAATTAAACATATGGAACAAAAGCATTGATAGCAAAATCCAATTTACATAGCTGTATGGTGTTTGATGATAATGAATGAATGGAGCATCCGTATATTTCAAGAAACCTATCCATATTGGATTTATGATCCTCGATTTATCAAAAACGATTACATATAACTTCTATCAGAACTACGTTAAGTGTGAATTTGAAGATTCAGCAAAACTCATATATACCGATGCAGATAGCTTACTCTATCTGTTTCAAGTACCAAATATCTATGAGTCTATAAAACAGGACCCACATGTTCGATGCATCTGACTATAAAGAGAATAATGAGTATAGAATACCGCTCGCAAACAAGAAAGTATTAGGACTCATGAAGGACGAGAATAATGGTCGAATTACGGTTGAGTTTGTAGGTCTACCAGCCAAAACATATGCATTTAGGATGTTGAATGATAAAAAAGCTAGGAAGAGACCTGAAGGTGTTAAAGCTGCTACACTCAGGAAAAGCACATTCAATGATTATAAAAATTGTCTTTTTGGTAATGAGCACATTATCAGGAATCAGTATTGAATCGAGAGCAACAAAAATGAGGTGCACACAATCTGCTAGCAGAAGATCGTTTTGAGTTGGGAAGATGTTAAACGTATGATTTCACTCCATACAACAAATACTCTACCTTGGGGTTATTTCGAAGCGCTTGTGTAATTATATATATATATATATATATATATATATATATATATATATATATATATATATTCTCAGATTGTTTCTCATAATAATAATAGTAATGCTAATAACGTACACATTTGAATAAATGAATAAACTTTTTCAACATTCCGTGAGACACTACATCATCTTGCGTGAGACAATACGGTGGAACTGAGCTGATCTTATTATTATATACATCCTCTTCTCATAAAACATAACTTAGAACTATGTGAAACGAGTTTCAAAAGGCGTTTGTCTATGTTGTTTTGATAATATAGGGTTCAATATTTCCTCACATGAACTTATTCGACGTCTGAAACGATCATGATCTCGAGCAATCTGAGTAATAGCAAATTTGGAAGAATTGTAAAACTATTGAAAACGATATTATAACAATTTCAAAAACTATGAGTTAAACTTCACGCTACGAGTTGAGATGCAGTAAACTGAACTTGACTTTGTATTGAGTGTGTATCGTGCAGAGTACGCGAGTTATCCCCACTCCAACTCCCAATGGATGATTCATCATGGAACAGTCGGGAACCATCGAGAATATTCGAGACCAATCGTGTATCCTATTTCATGCAAGTCTCAACAGGACTCAACCATCGCCCCCACCCCACGAACCGATGACTCATCCATTACGTCATCCATCTCGAAAGTTCCGTGATTATGGCGTCAATATCCAATTTCATACAAGTTTTGACCGATCAATATATTTCATACAAGTCCCAACAGGACTAAGGGACATCCTTCTCGAATGTACAAGTCTAAGCAGGACTTACGGGAAACCCCCACTTCGCACATCGATGAGTTATCAGTCTGAGTGACTCACCCATATCATTCATCTTGAAAATATTCGAACATTGCTTTTACATATTTGCACGTGTTTGCATATGTTTGTAAATGTTGTCCAATATATTCAAATGTTTGAAGAATGTGTACAAATGTTTGCAAACGTTGTCAAATGTTGTCAAATGTTTGCAAATGTTTGCAGAATGTTTGCAAATGTTGCCAAATATTTGCAAATATTGTCAAATGTTTCAAAAATGTTTGCAAATATTGGTAAATATTTGCACATGTTTGAATCCTGGCACGATCATAGAGCGACTTGATCGTTCTAATCAACTTGGAGCTGATCTTCAAGTCTGATAATTTGGCCCAGAGCCTGTCATGGGGCACCGAGTCAAATGCACGGCGAAAATCAACAAAAATGACGTACACCTCTCGCCTGGGCAACCTCAGCTGGAGCTGGATCGCAGATAAAAGCGTAAATATGGCCTCAGTGCATCCGCGACCAGCCCTGAAACCAAACTGTGACTGGGGGAGGATGTTCTGAGATTCCCCCCATTTCTCAAGTCGCTCTTTGATGATGTATGTAAAAATCTTCGTTATATGGTTGACGAGGGCGATCCCCCTATAGTTCAGAGGATCAGATGGATCACCTTTTTTAAATATCATGGTGAGAGAAACTTCGCCCCACTCCTCAGGACATGACTCTGCTCTCAACACTAGATTGAAAAGATCAACAAGAGAACGTTTTCCACTGCAAGGAAGAGCTTTGTAGAATTCATTTGATACTAAGTCCGGGCCGGAGGCCTTATTGGGCTTCAATTTTTTCAATATTAGGTCAAGTTCTTCCAGATCGACCTCTTTTTCGAGATCAAAAACATAATTAGTTGTTGGAATAAACAGAGGGAAGCCCCTTAGCGGAAATACAGATCTATTAAAATTGTTCAGTTTTTTAATGAGGACTTGGCAATGGACGTTAGTGAATGGAATCAAGCTTTTAAAAGTTTTCCAGAAGCTTTTTGAAAGATTTGGGCTACTTAGTGCAGACATCAACTTATTTTTACGCTCTTTCCTCTTAAATTTAATAAGTGACTTGTACTCATTTCTTATCCTATGAAAATTAGTTTTTGCTGAAGAACAATATCTATTTTTCTTAAATAATCTACTTAATTTGTGAACTTCTGATTTTTTGGATTGGACCCTGCGATCACTAGTCCAGAAGTGCGCTCTTTTCAAAGGGAGGCTTTTACTTGAGGGAAGAACAAGTTTCAAAAGTCCAGCTTGCTTGGACGCAGTGAGGATGGAATTGTGGATCAAGTTATTAAGGTTTTCTGGGGAGCAGAGGCACTGGGCGTTAGATAAGGAAGAATCAATGGCTCTTTTATAGGATGAGATCTTATCTTAGGCGTCAGGAATCCATTTGGGTTTTAAGTCGAGATCGGGGGGATGAGAAGGTAACGGCAAGACTGGGGTCATAGGAGGAGCAGTTAGAAGAGGTTCTGTAGATGGGTTATGGATAAATAAGGAGACTGGAAAGTGTTCGGAGAAAGGAGTGGATTGATCTACACGTAGATCAGATACTAAATCAAGAGATGAGGCTTTCACGAAGACCAACTCAACGACACTCGAGCCATTATGATCTAAAAATGTCCAGTTGGCAGGTCTGTCTCCACTTACCCTTCCATTAATCAGTACAAAACCATTTCTATGCATAAATTCAGACACCACAGGACCTCGAGTGCAGACAAAATTGTCTGAATTTAAACCATCCTCATAGCATGCAGAATTTTCGGAAATCTTAGGGGGGAGCGAGCCAGAGCTGCCAACTCGCGCATTTAGATCGCCTCCAATGATCACAAGGTCATCTCTAAAAGATTCTTCTGTCCAGAAGTCTTTGTAACTCATCTAAAAAAGGCTTAAGATCACTAGAGCGTTGCGAATAAAGATTTCCAATAACAAAGTTCATCGAGTCGTAAGAGAATCTACAAAAAATCCAAGAATCGCAAATACTTAACAGATAAGATGGTGATTTAGAGAGGAATCCAACACCCCCCTAGGACGACCCATACCGAGTGGCAACTTTGCATTTCTCCAGTGACAAGTGTAGTTCTTCAGCGGGGCAGGCAAATAGAATGGTGACGTTAGCAACATTGTTTCTGTACAGCAGTAGACGAAGGCATCATGATTGGTTATCTCACTTGACAAAAAGTTCTCAAAACCATGAGTATTCCAAAAAATTATCTGCAGTTTACTGCCCTCTATCAGTTTTTTGCAGGGGACCGGGAGCTGGAACTACCATCAGGCAGGGGGGGTGATGATGTCTGGACTTCCATCGCATTGTCAGATACCCCAAGCAACTGGCGATTCTTCCTGAGATGAGGAGGTCCCAGAGGGACAAACTTTTGCAATGGATCGTCCCAGCGATAGACAATATGGTCAACAAAGGGTCTGGAGGGAGTGAACCACACGGCTTTGCCCTCCTCTCTAGCACGTTTAGCTTCATCTCTGATTTTCCTGGCAGTCAAGCTCTCAAAAGAGGTCAAGTCACCTTCAATGTACACACCACGGAAGAGAGTATTCTCCTTCAGGCTCTTTTTATTGTTGAGAATGTGATTCCTCCCTTCAGAAGATTTGAGCTGGACTATGATGAGGCTCGACAATTTCCCTTGTAATGGGATAAAACGCGCATGCACAACCTCATCAGGGAGATTGAAACCTTCTCTCAGTAGATTGTTGACCTCCCTCTCGGCTGATGTAACAGATGTAACCAGCCCACGAATAACGATGTTCATCTTTTTATTTTCTTTTTCCATTAAATCGATCTTCCTCTGGAGATTTCGAATTATAGAGTCTTGCTTATTGGGGATACCTTGAGAGGATCTGGCAGTTTCCAACTTGGAGAATTTTTCATCAACATAAACTTTGAGGGCTTCATGTTGAGATTGCAATTTGTTATCGTTTGACATGATTTTAGTCTCCAGGCTCTGACAGGTCTCCCTAATTTTTTTCTTGTAATCAGTCAGATCATTTTCCAGGTCATTAGTTGCATTAATTTACTGCTGGAGCAACTTGGCTAAACTATCAAATTGTTTTTGAGCAATTTTCTCCATCCTAGTTAATCTATCCTCAATGCTCTCGGGCATGGCCGGCTGGGAAGAAAGAGTGTTCACCATTGTGGTCAAGTCAGCTGGTGTTAATTTCAACGGGGAGAAAATTTCACTCACTTCACTCTCTTCTTTGCTTGAGAGAGGAGTAAAATATTCAGAGCTCGAGCTATTTTCTATGGAAGAGAGCTGAGAGACGTCAGTAAGATCTTAAACCTACGACAGGAAAACCCCTCGTGTCTAGCTTGTTTACTTTCTGGGCAAGAGCGATGAGGAGGGTGAGAATTCCTTTTACGCTTAACAGCTGATATTGGACTTGATGTTGCGTCCGGCGATGTCGTCACAGATGGGCACCCACCGATGGAGAAACAGGGTACTTCCTTCCCGGGCCACCCACCCTCGTTATCGCCAGTAGGGATTGCAGGGCGATTACCAGAATTCATCAGCACGAGATGATAAAGCACTCGCCGAGCAGCATGACATAATCTCTCTCGAAAAATGCCTGACTTGTATCATTTAAGTAAGAGGGTTTGTCGACATAGAACGATAATGAATAATAGCTCAAAATGCACTGCACACTTTCAAGGCCACACTAGTACAGTTCAAATAAGAGACAATAAAATTCCGGATGGATAAAACCACTTTGTTTGCAGAGTCACACAAAAACACAACAGTTCAACAAATGCGCAGCAGCGCCCCCCCGTAATGACCAATTTACTGATAAATTTGATGTTACTGAGGGCGTACTCCAGGGGGAAACCCTGAGCGCTCTCCTATTTATCTTATTCATCGCTGATTTTGAGCAGTTCTTCAGAGATAAAAATATCGAGGGTTTGAATATTGATGGTGTGTCTGACATCTTGATGTTACTCTATGCAGACGATACTGCAATTCTAGTAGATTCTCACATTAAACTGGAAAGGGCGCTCAGGGCTCTCGCGGAGTACTGCGAACTCAATGGATTGGAGGTGAATGTAGTTAAAACAAAAATAATGGTTTTTAAGAAATCGGGGAGGATTAAGAAAATGCTGCGAAGATTCTGATTGTATAAAGGCTCAGAGGTCGAGGTGGTCAGATCTTATATGTATCTGGGTGTGCCGCTCTCTAGGAATGCGCTCTGTAATGAGGCAGCCAAGCACGCCATCACCAAGGCCAAAATGGCCACTGGTGCAGCTTTGAAAGTTCTTGGTAACTTGAATATTAACTCATGGAGATCCTATGCCACTCTTTACAATGCTCTGGTCTCCTCTACTCTGCTTTATGCCGTCTTCTCCTGGGGGCTCCTTCACTCTGATGATCTTGCGAAAGCTCAATTGGATTTTCTGAAAAAAACCCTCAGTCTCCCTCGCTGTACTTCCGGCTGGGCTGTGAGACTTGAGTCAAACATGCCTCATATCAACCTAAGGGTCATGAAACTCACGTGGGACTAGCTGTTGAAAATGCTGAAAAGAGAAGATTCTTTCCTTCCGAAAATCTGTATTCGTAGGCTCCATCAGTGTCTTAATTCCTATTGTGAGGATAGTTTCAATTGGCTAGCTCGCATCAGGGAGTTACTTGAAATAACCAATTTCAACGATTTGTTTAATGATCTCAATCACGATGACTTGGCTGATAAAACTGTAGATATTTTCAATAGTTCTGAGCATTTTCTTAGAGAGCGGGATCTGAACAGGTGGAGGTTATCCATCTCAGGACAACTCATCCCACCTTTTTCCAATACAAACCCTGCATGGAAGTCTAATTACCTACTCGAAAATCACGAATTACATGTTAAGAAACTGTTAGAGCAAGTGAGACTAGCGAATAACTATGTTTGTTACTTTTATATTGATAAAGTGAAAGTCTGGTTTAAACCCAAGCTTTTATGTAAGTACTGCAACCAAAATGACTATGACACAATTCAGCACTTCTGTTTAGTGTGCCCGACCACTGCCAATTTACGTACTAATCGTTTTACTAAGCTTCCTCTTCTGGTTGGAAAATCCTTGAATCTAATAATATTTAGTGCGACTTTTGCTGAGAATAAATGTATCTTCAATTTCATAAAGAACCGCCTTAGTGCTAGGAGGCGTTTAGATATTCTGAATGCTTCAGCGAGATCCTCACAAAAATCTATTAGTTTCTGCGTTTGACATTTTTGTTCTCATTTCCGAAATTACCTTTACCACTGTTATTTCTTACTCTTCAGTTACTGCCTTGGATCAAAACTGCGCAATATTAGTTATCTACAATTTTTCCAGCTGTTTCAAGGCCACTTTTTGTAATTAAGCAAACTTTCCTATCTAAACACTTCATGTATCTGACTTGAAATAGTCAAGTCACTCTCTCTAAAAAAATCCCCCATGCGAAGGGGCTATGTATTCCATATGCATTAATAAATTGAAGTGAATAAATATTTGCACATGTTTAGGACTTACGGGGAGTTCTCCCACCATGCAAGTAAATGAGTCATCAGCCTAAGTGACTCATCGATGACGTCATTCATCTCGAAATTTCCGCGATTGTGGCGGCAATATTCAATTTTACCCATGTGTTCACAGGTTTTCATAGTATTATATTCCATACAAGTCCCACCAGGACGGTTCCCCCACCATGCGAGTCGATGACTCATCCATGACGTCATCCTTCTCGAACGTTCCGCGACGGTGGCGCCGCCTAGTGGCGGGGTAAGACATTGCCACTCGTTCTATCACTGTACGTTGTGAGGTTTAACTGACAGAACTGTGACTCAAATTGAATGTGGACTGTGCAGATGGTACACGTTATATAGGGATCCCCCACCCTGATGGTAGCTTATGACTCATCTCAGAACATTTAAGAGCCTTGGAGAATGTTTGAGATCAATCGAGAAAGAAATAATTGATATCTTCCTCCTATTACATGATGATTCATCATGGTATTATATTTCATGCAAGTTCCAACAGGAATCAGGAGGTACCCCCACCACGCGCGAGTTGATGAGTCATCAATGACTCACTAATGATGGTGGTGCCACCTGGTGGTGGTTGAGTGAATGATTGTTTGAAAAATTCACAAGACTGTTTGAAACTTCTTTAAAACATTTTGAAAAGACTTGAAACATTTTTGAAACATTTTTGAAACTTTTTTGAAAACATTTGAAACATGTTTGAAACATATTGAAAACATTTGAAACATGTTTAAAATATATAGAAAACATATTATATCCTATATAGCGAACAAGAATAACGACTTATCCCCACTACATATTTCATCAAGCACAAGTCTCAACAGGAATTATGAGATATCCCCACCCCGCATAACAATGAGTCATGCCCAAATATTCATGATGATGTCATCCTTCGAGAACATTCCCCCGACCGTGCTGCCACCTGGTGGCGTAGTTTTGGTCCAGAAGATAAGTCATCAGCCCGAGTGACTCATCGATGACGTCATTCATCTCGAAATTTCGGCGATTGTGGCGGCAATATTCAATTTTATCCATGTGTTCACAGGTTTTCATAGTATTATATTTCATACACGTCCCACCAGGACGGTTCTCCCACCATGCGAGTCGATGACTCATCGATAACGTCATCCGTTTCGAACCTTCTACAGCTTGTGGCGCCAATATCCAATTTCATGCAAGTTTCAACAGGTCATTATATTTCATACAATTCCCAACAGGTCTTAGAGGGATTCCCCCCACCACACGAGTCGATGAGTCATCGATGACGTCATCCTTCTCGAACGTTCCGCGACGGTGGCGCCGCCTAGTGGCGTAGTTTTGGTCCAGAACCCGCCTAGCCTAACTACTAGATTAAGACTCGAAATCTGATTCTGATCGTCGACTACCATCTGGTCCAGTAGTTGACATAATTGATTATTTATTCCTTGGCCAAAAATAAAATAATCTTACTTGACTAGCTACTTATCACGATACCCTTCCTAGCAGGGTAGTTCACTGCTGTACTAGCCCTTTTGGTACGATGAAGTACTAAGGTAGGTTTCCTTGGTTCACCACAATGGTAACCTCTTCGTTCTCCCGATGAAAGGTTCACGAAAATCTTCGGCTGGTTTACCCTAAAGGTAATCTTCTTGCTCCCTTTATGTGAAGGGTTGTTGCAGCTGCTGGCCAGTCTACCCTCAGGTAGTCCAAATCTCCAGATATTTATCTCGTTCTCTATCACCGCGTGATAAGACAGTGGTTGATCAGGCCCCCGTCTTCCCAAAAGATACGCTGCCACCAAAAATGTAATGGATCCGAGCGGTTGGGTTCAATGAAAGAGATTATCAGACGCGGATAAATAATAGAAATAATTATCTTTACACACTATCGACTTTTATTCATTACTTTTATCGATTTTAAATAATTAAAGATTCGCTCCGAGACAAAAGGTATCGGGCGAACAGAAATACAAAAGAGGTAACAGTGAGAAAAAGATATGTCGAATTACTGGCCAAGAGGCAACGAATTCACGAGTTTTTATATTCCATCGTGTATTCGATTGCATCAGGTCATTGTCTTCGTCGCACACCTGCGAAGCATCGGGTGACGTCTCCCGGCGCGCGCGAAGGCCAGTCGTCGGGGCGCGAAACGCTGACGCTGCACCCCAGTTATCTACATTCGTCGAATATACGTGGTTTTGAAACACGAATATTCGACGTTATTTTATATTTCTTCATTCCCTGTTTTGTTTCGAATAATATGTGCCACTTTCGTGTCCTCATATTATCCGAATCAACACAGGAATTTCATAACGTTATTTCGGGGCATAACACGGCCAAAAAAAACTTTTCTAGCTCATATGATTGCGCGGAGTTTTTCAACTCACTGTCTGTATCAATCTAATCCTCCATCCTTTGATCCGCGCCAAGGACGTTGGTCCTGCTCCTACTGATTTTTTTTTCATGGAGAATTTTTTTAGAATACTTATCCCATTGAGAACTATTTTTCTTATAAAAAATTGATTGTGCACTATCACCATTTATTCAAAATTCCTGACTTGGCTTCCTTTTTTATTTCTATGTATTTTCAAAAAAATTCGACATACCAGTAGGAATCAAACAAACCTTTTTCTTGGCCCAGTTTTTTTACAAAAACATTTTTTTTGTGTTTTTAGACATTAAATTTGTAACATATGACGCGGAGGTTTGAATAAGTTGCGCAAAGCGCGAATCACGTGACTCAGGCCCACTAATGGCGGAGTGATCAGCTGACGCTTTGGCGTACACTGATCGGAATTATTTGTATAATTTATAATAAATTAATCGTACATTTTCCGATATAAGTTCCCGACTTCGTTCGACAGCAAATTTCGTCAGCTACAGTGTTACAATTTTTTTTTTTTTTTTATTGAATGAAACAGGTCGGAAAAATGTATGATTAAACGATGAATGGCGCAAATCTGCAATTTTTAATAATTAATTACAAATCACGCCGGAAAAATTGAAGATATACATTTTCAAACATTAATCAGAGGAGTTTCAACTATCAATCACTATAATTTCATCCCCTGAAATTCAACTTTCCGTTCAAAATCTCTTTTGACTAGACTACATTTCCATTATTCATTCCTACGAATGTTGAAAAAAAGCAATTATTTACAGAATGTCGTTCGAAGGACGCTGATTATCCATTCTTGTTTTGCAATTTTCCTAGCCTACAGATTAAGTCCACCTACTAGATGGCATGATCATTTTTGTTCAGATTTAAAAATAAAAATTCTCGTTTTTTCCGTGTAAATTCAGTCTGTCCGTACCTCTAGCCGTTCATCCGGCCGTCTGTCTGTCCTGTGGAGTTTTCGAGGTCTCTCACATAAATAATTATCGAGTGGATTAGTCAATGGTAACAATATTTATTGTTAGGAAAATCAATACCAAATAAAACAATATTAAATAACTTTAAATGAATCGATATAAAAACGCTACAGCTGTAGTCAGTTAGAAAGATCACGTGGGACGAGCCTTTGTTTTCTCTCCCTAGGCTTCGCTTTGGATCGTTCAGTTGGTTTGGCAATTTCCTGCCTGGATGTGGCTCTGTCGTTAAGGTCAGTCTCCGGGTTCGGAGCTGAACTACACGATGGAGTAGCCACATGTACTCTCCCCCAAGTATCTTGGAGAGGTGGAAGGCTGAAGATACGATTTTATTAGTTTTTCGTGAGTAAGTTTTTACCGGTCTGTCGACGGATGATCCCCAATTCTCAGAACGAACAGGTTCCTGAGAATTCTCGAGTTCTGGTGGTTCTGGTGTGGTGGGATCTTCCTTCACAATGTAGGCTGGTTTCAATCTCTCAATTGAGATAGTTTTATCCTTGCCCTCGACATCCAATTTAAAAATTCTTTCGTTGATTCGTTGAATGACACGATATGGTCCAACATACGGTGGTTCCAATGGTGCCTTGACATGGTCACAGCGGATGAAGACGTGTGAGCATGTGTACAAGTCTTTCTGTAGAAAAATTCTCGTTTTGGAATGATGAGAAGTTGGAGTAGGACGGAGTCCTCGCATATACTCTCTATGTTTCTCCAGAAATATTTTTGGATTGGCAGGGAGATCTTGATGGATAAAAAATTCACCTGGTACCCTCAGACTGGTGCCAAAGAGTAGATTCGCTGGAGTTGCCTGGAGATCCTCTTTGAAGCTGGTCCTGAGGCCAAGTAGAACTGTTGATAAAATGTCAGGCCAAGGTTTCGGTGAACACATGAGGGCTGCTTTCAGAGTACGATGCCAACGTTCTATCATGCCATTTGATGCGGAATGGTATGGCGTTGTTCTGACTTTGGAAGCTCCAATGAAGTTGGTAAGAGCTCGAAACAGTTCAGACTCGAATTGGGAACCTTGGTCTGTGGTGATCGGCAAAGGTGTTCCAAACTGCGAAATCCAATGAGCAAACAGTGTGGTAACCACGGTGTTTGCTGTCATGTCACATAGTGGTATTGCAACTGGCCACCTGGAAAAGCGATCAATTATTGTCAGACAATAACGCAAACCTTTTACCTCAGGGAGAACGATGAGATCCAGATGAATGTGATTGAATCGGTTATCAGGTACATCAATTTCCTTGGATGGCAGTCGATTGTGACGATGGATTTTTGATCATTGACAAGCAAGACATTCTCGAGACCATTGTATAGCATCTCGTCTGATACCAAGCCAGATATACTTCTGTTTGAGATGGTGAGAAGTAGTTTTTTGATTGGGATGAGCCAGACCATAAACACTGTCGAAGGCTTGTCTACGAAGTGCAGATGGAATAAATGGTCGAATGATTCCCGATGAAATGTCGCAATAAATACCAACATCTGGTTCCACTGTGAGCTGCTTTAGTTTCAGTGATGAATTGTTTTTGATCAGATCCTGCAATTCATCATCAAGCTCTTGTGTTTGGTGGATGGTGTGAGAACTCAATGGTGTGGGCATGTTGCTCGTGTTGATGGTGTTGATTCTGGAGAGTGCATCCGCTACTACGTTGTCCCCACCTTTCACGTAGATGATGTCGGTAGAAAATTGGGAGATGTAATCCAGCTGCCTTAATTGTCGATCAGATGCTTTGTCCAGCTTTTGTTGGAATGCATAAATTAATGGTTTGTGATCTGTTCGGATGATGAATTGACGACACTCGAGAAGATGCTTGAAGTGTTTGACAGCAGCGAAAATCCCCAGTAATTCACGATCATATGTGGAATATATGGTCTCTGTATCATTGAGTTTCCTTGAAAAAAAACCAACTGGTTTTGTGACATCACTTTCTATCTGCTCCAGGACAGCTCCAAGGGCTGTTGTTGAGGCGTCTGTAGTGAGTATGAGAGGTGCTGTGGGAGGCAAGTAGGCTGTTAATGTGAGAGAAGCTAGGCTCTGCTTACAGGTCTCGAATGTTTTTTCACCCTCAGTTGTCCAGCTGATTTTAGTCCTGTCATTCTTCTTGTTGGAGTTCTTCGTATATGCATTGGGAGGAACTTGGTGTGCTGCTGCATCAGGAAGAACAAACGATAATAATTTATCATTCCTAAGAACCGTCGAAGCTCTATGACTGTCTCGGGTTTTGGATAATTGATAATTTTGTCTACTCGATCAGTTGCTGGTCGATAACCGTTGGCTGTGATTACATATCTGAAGAAAGTGACTTCAGGTTCTCCAAGTACACTTTTATCGACGTTGATCGTGAGTGATTGTTGTTGTAACCTTTCAAAAACTATGCGGAGATGCTCGTGATGTTCCTCAGGAGTTGTGAACATGATGAGAATATCATCGATGTACACATAAACGAAGTCCACATCCCGAAAGATGGAGTCGATAAATCGTTGAAAGATTTGAGGCGTTCTTGAGACCAAAAGGCATCAGCAAATATTCGAAGAGTCCCCAGGGTGTTATGACTGTTGTTTTTTTCAATATCATCACTGTGCATAGGTATCTGGTGGTATGCCCGAAATAAATCCAATGTAGAAAAAATTGTCTTCCCATACAAAAGTGGAAAAAGATCTTGAATCAGTGGAGGTGAATATTTATCTGGTTTCGTAACTGAATTCAACTTACGGTAATCGCCGCACAGTCGCCAGCCGTTAGAGTTCTTTCGTGCCAAATGTATTGGACTAGCCCAAGGACTGCTGGATGGCCGACAAATTCCGGATTGCAACATGATATTGATCTCGTTCTTTGCCGCTGTAGCTTTTTCCCCTGCTAGTTTATGAGGACGTTCGATGACTGGAGGCCCGGTGGTAACTATCCGATGTGCAGCAGAAGATTTCAGTGATGTAGGAGTGCGGGCTGACTTCGTGATAGAGATGAACTCTTGAAGTAAATCCAGGTACGATTGATTGGAACTTAATGTTGAAACCCCATGAATTGACGTCCTACACACTTCACCGTCGAAGTGCATGAAGTGGTGGAGTCGATGAGCTGCTGGTTGTGAAGATCCACGAGCAGTGAGTAGCGGGCGAGAAAATCTGCTCCTACAATCGCTGATTGTATATCAGCGAGGAGGAATGTCCATGAAAACTTTCTCCGAAGATTGAAGTCCAATGAGAGTACGTGAGTACCATACATGTGAATCACTGAAGAATTGGCTGCATACAGCTTGAAAACGTCTTGCTTTGGATTGCTAGTAAAATACTGCACTGGTAATACTGAGACCGTCGAGCCAGAATCAGTTAAAAATTTCTGTCGCGTAGTCTTGTCAATCAGGTGTAAACGTTTCTCTGCTGTGATGTTTATCGGATTGCTGTCGTCAACAAAATTTATTGACGACAGCCCATCTCATTTTCCGACTGTAGAGTCGTCGAACCTACTGAACAAGGTTTAGTATACCGTCTCGCGTTATCACCATACCTCCAGTGATAAAAACACATCGTTGTTGAGTTCATGTTGGCTGGAGATTTAGAATTGGGTCCTGGCTTCTTGTTATGAGAGCGATGACGTGAATTACTGTTGAGGTTACTGACTTTCGTGGTTAGTTCGTTGAACCCTTGAAGCAACGAATCAAACTTGTCGCTCAAATTTTGAAGTCTATCCTCGAAATTGCTTTTATGGTGGTTCTTGTGATCAGTGGCCATAACAGTTGGAGATCCAGAGATGTCAGGGAGTTTATCTGCACGCTCCGCCATCTTGTAACGTTCTAAAGCCTCAGTAGCAGACAAGATGCTGCGTAATGTGATGGGCAGATGGTTCATCCATAATGTCTGCATCATCTCTCCAGTGACGCATCCAGCCGCGAGTGTCTTCATTTCCCTCAGAAGTTCAGAGGGCTTCTTACTGCCTAGCTCTAAACCTGTTGAGAGTTTATGTAGTTGTTTTTCTACAGACTCGGTGAACCGTGTGATAAGTTTATCTTTTAAAAATTTGTACTTATCTTGCAATGGAGGGTCTTTGAGGATATCCGAGATCTGTTTGAGGGCCTCTGAATCCAACTTGGACAGTACATGAGAATATTTGCTGTTATCGTTGGTGATCCTCCTGATAGTGAAGAGAACTTCAACTTGAATAAACCATAAATCTGGATAAATTTTCCAGAATGGTGGTAGATCGATTTTGTCAACTACAGTCACAGCCTGATTGATAGGTGTGTTGCCCTGTTGTGTGGATGGTAAACTACCGGACTGGGCGTTTGTACCTACTGCGAGCTGTACTATTGTCTTTTGTGCGTTTAAAAGTTGTTCAATTTGACCCGTGAGGTCGTCAATTATCGCTTGCTATTGTTGTTGGATCTCCTCTTGGGTACTTACTCTCGTCTCTTCCCTCTCCTCTCGCATGGGTGATCGGTCGAGTGTCATGTTGAATGTTTAGTCAAGAATGGTGATATGTGCCAGGTGCCAGGAGTCAATTTTCAAACCGCAGGTGGTCGCGTGGTGACTTGTGTGGTTATGTTTCCAAATCCACCCGAATCACGTCGGGGTCACCAATGTGGAATTTTCGAGGCCTTTTACATAAATAATTATCGAGTGGATTAATCAATAGTAACAATATTTATTGTTAGGAAAATCAATAACAAATAAAACGACAACATTAAATAACTTTAAATGAATCGATATAAAAACGCTACAGCTGTAGTCAGTTAGAAAGATCACGTCGGACGAGCCTGTTTTCTTTCCCTAGGCTTCGCTTTGGGTCGTTCAGCTGGTTTGGCAATTTCCTGCCTGGATGTGGCTCTGTCGGTAAGGTCAGTTTCCGGGTTCGGAGCTGAACTAGACGATGGATTAGCCACAGTCCGTACGTCAGTACGTCCCTCTAA
Source organism: Diachasma alloeum (assembly GCF_001412515.2). Taxonomy (NCBI): domain Eukaryota; kingdom Metazoa; phylum Arthropoda; class Insecta; order Hymenoptera; family Braconidae; genus Diachasma; species Diachasma alloeum. The sequence continues at coordinate 187,829 of NW_021680564.1, forward strand.
CGGTTCACCCGTCCATCTGCCCGTGTGACCATTCTAAATGTTTCTCATTTCTATTGATTCTCATTGGAAAATTTGGCAACTGTACAACTGCACCTTTTAACAAGCCAACCCACATATAACTGACACCGAAAAAAACTACCGCGGTACAGACTTACCAACTTAAATCTGTACAACTGCACGTTGTGACAAGACTACCCATGAATTTTGTATTCATGACATCACTACACATACATAACCCAACCGGCAGTTATCACTACCTATTCTTATCCCCACCGGGAATACATCCCTACCAGAAATACACTCCTACCGGTATGAATGGGAAAAAAAATATATGTATATTGCCACATTCATATCGGTAGGGATGTATTTCCACTAGGGATGTATTTCCGGTGGGGAAAAAAATGGGTAATGATGGCTGCCTGTGGGGTTACGTATGGGTAGTGATGTCACAAATGCAAAATTCCATGACCGGGTCGATTCGCTTTCTGATAGACTTGTTCCTCAGTAGGGATGTAAATTTCTAAAACTACTAGGTAATGATGTCTTCACAATAGAGTTGTAAAAATTAAAATCGTTTGGTTTGGGATGTCGCTTGGTGGGCATGTAAAAGGTGCAGATGTACAGTTGCCTCCTGTCCCTGTTAATGATAATGAAAAAGAAATCATAAAAAGAACTGGAAATGAAAAAAATCAGAACTCTCTCATTTATCAATATTTTTTGATGATTTTTTTAAATGTTGGTCTGATGCCCAACTTTTCAGAAAAAAATTGGGAAGAAGATCCCCGACATCCAATTTTTTGGCTTCGGACTTGAACGGTAACTTGCCTCCTTATTCTGCACTAAATTCGCACTAAAGTAATTACATATAACATTATCTAAAAATCATTTTAGCGTTTAGTTCCACCATTTGGAATGTAATAATGATCACTGTGTAGCTCATGTAACATGATATTGATTACTGAATGCATAATCCATGAATCATCCATGAATCATCTCAATTCTTCATCATCTCAATTCTTGATGAAGTAAAGTCATCACATTCTAATGAAAGACGAACGTCATGCATCTCCACCTGCATATTCTTTTTGAACTGAATGAATGTTTCGCACAATTTGTCTTTATTGAAAAGGCGTATGATTTTATTATTAAATCAGTTGTACAGAATCTTCGTGATACGTTCAACGGCCAAAGTATTGCTCAATCCAAGTACAATTGGATGGAAAATATTTGTAAATAGAATGAAAAACAATGATTTATTTATTTAAATCTATTTGCAATCAATGACGGGCTCGATCGTTTCACCTCCGCGAATCTGACCCCATCCAATTAAACGCCAATGCTTCTCGACACGTCGAGAGAGAGCAATTTTCTCGTCAATCTCCGTGCAGACAGGATTGGTGAGACTGATTTTAGCCAAATCGGCCTTTGTGGCTAGCACACGACCTCCGGTACTCAACGATCCAATGTTCACTAGCAGAACTTCGTTCTTGGATAATTTTGGAACCTAAAAGTTATTTCGAAATAATTAATCAATAGTTTCTCCCTGAGAAACCGAGAGGATTTATTTTCACAGGCTATTCGATTGATTTATCATCAAATTATCTCGGTAATCGATAATATTAAGAGAAATAATCAAAAATGAATTCAAAGAGAATTTTCTCGGCTGCTAGACCGATTTTATACCTTAGCTCCCTTCTTGTCTCCTTCAGTTCGGACTCCCAACAACCGCTTTAGAAGATAATACGATATCTCGAGTTCAGTGAAGATCTTGGGGAGAGCTCCCACAGCCCCGAGAATTTGTCCAACGAGGCGATCGGCCCTACATAGTGTCGGTTCGATCTTCGTTCCCACACCTGTCGTATAAGTGGAAAAATAATAATCAGATATGGTAAAAATCAAGCCATATATCGTCGTTGTAGAGCCAAAAGGGCATAAAATTATGCTTATATAAGCCACTCACGCCCTTTTGACTTTAGGACAACGAAGGGGAAGCAGTACCAAGTTTAAAAATTTCTAGAATTGAACAATAAACTATGATTTGATGAAACAGTACAGATCGGTAAATATGGTGAGCATACTATAAAAACCTATTTTTTAATTTAGAGAAGCGTTATGTGAACACCGTTTGACAGATCAAGTTGAAAATCGGACTCAATGTTTGAAGGATTACTCTATTTTATAATCGCGCTAGTTGAAAAAACCAAAAAGTTGAAAATGAAATAATACATGATTTTTCAGGTAAAAAAAAATTTCTCCAGAGTCATCATTATACATGATTTATATGAGACAAAAGTTCTGGGGGTGCATGTTTTATCACATTGAAGTTTTTGAGTATTCCGATTTGAATGTGATACAAGATCAAGATCATCATTCGATTGAGCAATAGGCCGTTAGTTTCGTTTGAGGGATTCCCCGCTATTTCAATAAAAAAAATATATTTTTTTTAGATTTTGATATAAATGGAGTATGTTGTAGAAAGGCCTCCAAGATATTCCAAAATGCGAGGAAACGAAAAAAAATTTTTTTTTTCAAAAATTATTCAATATGCAAAATTGAAGGTGTCACTAGGCGACTAAGTGTCTATAACATCATAACTCGAAAAATATTGGTTATGTCGAAAAAATTATATAGTCCTTTTTTATTGCTGATGGGTGATAGATTCAGATAAAAATTTTATTTATGCAAAAACGTCCAATTTACGATACGTGTGTTAATAAATGTTAGATTTTAAGCACGCCCGCTTTCGTTTCTCCGTTACCGACGGTTGATTGCTTTGGGCCTTCGGCCGCCACCAGTGGCGTTCGCGTTTGTGCGAGAGTGACTACTTCACTCAGACGACAGACTTCGAAACGTGTGCTTGTTTAATAAAGACTTTTTCATTTTTCTAATTAAACCTGTGTTTAGTTGACTGTCAACTTCTGCCATAATCCTTCAGGTTATGGGCCCAGATGTTTGATAAACATCACGCATTCCACTGCCCCTATAAATCTGTGAAAAAGTGTACAGTGGTAAAACTACACGAGACCAAGTGAATACTTGAGAGATCGCCTGGACACCACGCAAAAAATTAATAGAAAGAAAGAGGTTACTCTAGACGAGGACTATGGCTGATTCGGGAGGAAACGTGCCCGAGGGAATGGACAAAACAAGTAAGTGATGAATTTATAAAAGAGAAATTCATTAAATGCAAAGTACGTTGGCGGACACGTGGTGGAACGGCGGGAGAAACGTGGTCACGCCACGAGGCAAAGATGGCGGAAGGAAAAATGAATCTGAAGTCGAAATAAAGAAAAATTCATTTGAAAATTAAAATCAATCTTTGAAACGAAGAATTATCATTAAAAAGAAAAACAAGAATTGATTTGATGAAGTGTTTTACTATTGAGTACATCGAAAATATATTGAAGACGCGAATTTTAGTGTTTTGAGAAAATAGACAAAGCGTTGAAATGTAAGAGAGACACAGATACATGCGAGCGCACAGTATGGAGAGGGTACGGAGTGAAAAAGCTGCAGCCGCACGTAGCTTGAGCTCGGAATAAAGAGAAAAGGAAAAAGACAGAGCGAGCGAAATAGCAGTGCGAATTCCCCTTCGTAACTGTCTTTGTGCTTGTGCGATATATTATGTGCCGGTACAATTATATCTGAATACTTAAGAGTTATTAAATGCGTTTACCGAGTAATATGGGATCGATCCGTGACATATGTATATATACAGAAAAATAAATCAAGAACTCTAATAATTAATTAATTACAGCTGGTCTAGAATTGAAGGCGGTCTGGAAGTACCTGACCAACGTTTTCAAACTTAATGAGAGACACAAGGGTGAAAAGACCACCCTTGAAATTGATGGAGATAAAATCTCACTGACAACAGAGAAGGGTTTTCCTTACTTCACTGGTGAGCATTGTAACGCTGAAAGTGAATTGTTGTAATTAAGTTAATCGTAATATTGCGATCGCGAGTGCATATGTAGTTGTAGGCCGGCATACAGCACATAAGTGTAATAAATAATTAATAATTGCACCGGATAAACTTGAAACAAAAAACAATAATAAATGATTAAATACTAGTTACAAATTTTACATTCGAAATTATCAAGACTCTGAACAGTCGGTCAGCAAATTTGTACTCGCATTCGGTACTATATGAACTGACTGACTGGAGTGGGCATGGGTGAATATATCGCATTCGTAATTCAAACATCCCTACTCATCCGAGTACTAATTATATTTGCATTCGGTATAGTAGTCCAAGGATATAGTCCTCGGCAATTCTTTTGATTAAATATTTTGTGTTCTGGAATTTCTGGAAAGAAGAATGATCACCGAAGAACAGTGGAGTAAACGTAAACAGTGGAAAGACGAGATAGACCGAACAGGTCAAAAGCCGGTGACGCCGAGGGACGACAGAGCAAAATTCAACTATTCCCGTGATAGTAGCGTCGTAGATAAGACACCGGGACAGGATAGTAATGACAATATCAATGGGTCGGTACCAGGGGATGAGTCAGTCCGAGAATGTGAAATAAGAGCAATAGTCGAAGAATATTTCGCGAATTCAAACAAGAAAGAGTCAAATACTATAACAGAAAATGGAATTGTCGAGTTGGCTGAGGCTATCAAAATAGGAATAGGTTCAAACAGAGATGATGTTAAGAGAGGGTATCAACTAACCGAAAAGATGAAGTGCGAATACTTCTATGACTATTTCTCATCCGAATTAAGGACGAAAGAGTTGCTGTATATCATTGATCCAACTGTAAAACCATTGATGGCCCCACACTAAGAAAAATCCGACGCTATTTCAAAGTCGCGCTCGACATCGAAAAAAATTGAAAAGCGCCGACTTTGTTTCAAAGTCGCGCTCTTGAATCGAGGGCGGCACCGTTGATTTATAATTTTCGGCGCTTGGGGTCCTATTTTCCGCCGTCAAAAAGCCGCACTCTTAATTCAATGTTGCCGGGATTCAGTTCAATGTTGACGCGAATTATTCAAGGGTAGGAACCTTTGATTTAAGGTTCCTCACGCTCTTGATTTATACGAATCAAAATTGAAGTCTAAGGCAATTGATTCAATGTCTCACGTCGATGAATTGTGAGCATGACATACGATTCGAGGTGAGAAAAATGTATGCATTTCACAGGTATGTACATTTGTTTTAACGCCCAGACGTCTAAAAAACAGATCTGTCTTCGACAAAAACAAATCGTGCCAGCAATGAGAAAAATACATCGAACTATTCTGCGAATTCAGGGAGGCCCGTCCCCCTACCCCCCAAAGCCCACAGCTGTGTCGCCGGACTCATGCACGGACACGCTGAAAAAAATTGAATATCAACACGACGAAAACCAACAAAAACAGGTGCAGTTGAGACGCATTTTTTTTCATTCGTCGGGAAGACGTGATGTGATGAGGACGATGAGCCTGAAACTGGCGAACGATTCTGGTGAACGATATCCACAACTTTTGGAGCGGACTATACTGCCGACGCTCCAAAGGGACCGCGGACGGGGGTCAACTTTTTTACCTCTAATTTTGATAAATAATTAAGGAAGATGACAAAATATGCTTCACCCACCCTTACCCCTCCAAATGCATACATTATTTAAATGAAAAATAAAATTGCTAAATTTAAATACAAATTTTTAACATTGGGACTTCGAGGGGGTGTAGGGGGGATGCATAATAAGGGTTGAAAATTTTACCCAACAGGGGAGGGGGTTGCAGAATGTATAAGCTACCCCCATTCCTCCGTTCGCATGTGTTAATTAAATAAAAAAATTAAATTGTTAAATTTAAATAAAAATTTTGAGTATTTGGACTTTGTGAGGCGGTGGAGGGGGGGACGCACAATAAGGGAGGGTTGCAAATTTTACCCAACAAGGGGAGGGGGTTTCAGAATCTATCTGAGCCACCCCCATCCCTCCGTTCGCAAGTGTCAATTAAATAAAAAAAATAAAATTGTTAAATAAAAATAAGAAATCTCGAAAATTTCACAGGGGGTGGCAGGGGGATGCATAATGGGGGAGGGTTGAAAATTTTAGTCGACAAGGGGAAGGGGTTTCAAAATCTATCTGAGTCACCTCCATCTCTCCGTTCGCATCTCTCTATATAATAAAAGAATAAGGGCTAAAATTCAGGAGACGCCTGAAAATTAAGGGGACCCCTGAAAATTCAGGGCACGCCTCCTCTTTCCCATAAATATGAGAGTTAGAGCATCAAAAATCAAGAAAAATCGGGAAATTAGTGATATTTTACACATTTTTCTCGATAATTTACATTTATCTCTCATATTTCATGTTATTTAGCTGAATTTATTGGAATTTAACGTGAATATTAGCAAAATAAAGGAGATAGAGCATCAAAAATCAAGAAAAATCGGGAAATTAGTGATATTTTACACATTTTTCTCGATAATTTACATTCTATCTCTCATATTTCGTGTTATTTAGCTGAATTTATTGGAATTTAACGTGAATATTGGCAAAATAAAGGAGATGGAGCATCAAAAATCAAGAAAAATCGGGAAATTAGTGATATTTTACACATTTTTCTCGATAATTTATATCCTATCTCTCATATTTCATGTTATTCAGCTGACTTTGAAATTTAACGTGACTATTGGCAAAATATCAACATATTTAGCTGAATTTATTGAAAGTTAACGTGAATATTGGCAAAATATCAACAAAAATGGGGGAATGACTGATATTTTACACATTTTTCTTGATAATTTACGTTCTATCTCTCATATTTCGTGTTATTTAGCTGAATTTATTGGAATTTAACGGGAATATAGAGGATCAAATATCAAGGAAAATGGGGGAATGACTGATATTTTGCACATTTTTCTCGATAATTTACATTCTATCTCTCATATTTCGTGTTATTTAGCTGAATTTATTGAAATTTAACGTGAATAGTGGCAAAATAAAGGAAATACAGCATAAAAAATGTAGAAAAATAATGGAATTACTTATGAAAGGGGGGGGGGTTACTTATATTCTATTCATTTTTGGGCCCTCTCCCCCGTTCGCTACGCTCGCTTACCCCCGTATGACAACTTTGCATATGACCAGGGGAAGTTATTAGAATTTTTAAGAATGACTGATATTTTCGCGATAAACACTTCGCAATTTGGAACAAGAGGTGAAAAGACGAGCAAAAGTCGAGACTGTCAAAAAAAAAAAAAGAAAGAGTTAACTTCATGTCACAACATTTCGATTGATAAATTGGTGGTAGCGAGCAGAGAAAAAATTGAGGAAACCGCGAAAAGAAATTATTGAGTGTATACATCGGACATCAGTTAATTGACAGTGGACGATGAGTGTTTAAATTCGATGATGAGAGTTTTTTTTTACTATTGTATTCAGGTAAGTCAAGTTTCATTGATTGAGGCTATGGAGGGGGGTGGTTGTTTGATTATTTCCATTAATTTTTTCGTTAATATACACACAGGTTTGAATACAATCTCTTCAAGACAACGAATCAGTTAAAGGACATTAGCAGCAGTTGGAAATTTGATTTAGGTGAGTCTATTTTCCGTTATTGAGTTACATCTAAGAGTGGTGCATATCTTAAAAATCTTAAAAAATAAGGGAGGGAGAAAGTAAGGGAGCCATTGGCGGTGTCGGTAGTGGAGTTGATTGGAGGATTTTTGGGAGGGTTTTTTCTTAACAAGAGGAATAAGGTTTTTATGATTTTTTAGAGTTGAATTAATTTTGTAATTTTATAACAAGATATTTCTTCAAATTTTTTCAGTGTCAACACAGGTTTGAATACAGTTAGACTCAAAGACAACAAGATCAGTTCAAGGACCAGTTCGAGGACATTAACAGAAATTGGAAATTTAATTCATGTGAGTTTATGTTTGGTTATTGAGCTACATCAGAGTGGTGAAGGTATAAAGAGAAGGTGAATGAGGTATAGAAAGAGTGATTAGTAGTGTTGGTAGTGGAGTTGTGAGGGGGATTTTTTGAATTGATAGAGGGATTTTTTGAAGAGTTTTATCTTGGAAAATAAAGAGGGAGGAAGTAAGGGAGGGATTACAGGTGTTGGTAGTGAAGTTGATGGGAGGTTTTTTGAAAATGTTTCTTTTTTAACTTGAAGTAATGAGGTTTTTGTGATATTTTGGAGTTTACATGGTTTTGTAATGAATCAAGGGATAGAGGGAGCAAGGGAGGGGTTGGGAGTGTTGGTAGTGAAATTGATTTATTTTTGTATTTTTTTTTGGATATTGTTGAGAGTTAGTCATGTTGGTAGTGGAGTTAGGTAGATTTTTCAATTAATGGAGGCATTTTTTGATCCCTCTTAATTCTCAACTTTGAGATTAATGGATGGAGGGAAGGAGGAAGCAAGGGAGAGATTGGAGGTGTTGGTAGTGGAGTTGATGGAGGGATTTTTTGGATTGATAGAGGGATTTTTTAGAGAGTTTGAAGATTATTGTTTAAAGATTTTTCTTTTAATTTTTTCAGTGTCAACACAGGTTTGAATACAATTGAATTCAAAGAAAACGAATCAGTTCGAGGACATTAATAGAATTTGGAAATTCAAGTCAGGTGACTTTATTTTTCGTTATTGAGTTGAGGGAGGGACGGATTGCAGGTGTTGGTAGTAGACTTGATAGGAGGATTTAAGCTAAAGAAATAAAGTGTTTCTAACTTTTTGGAGTTGATACATTTTTGTAATTTTTCTAAAATCATTTTTTGGATATTGTTGAGAGTTAGTAGTGTTGGTAGTGGAGTTGATGGGAGGATTTTTCGAATTGATAGAGGGATTATTCAAAGAGAAGATATTTGTTTCAATTTTTTCAGTGTAAACAAAGGTTTGAATATAATTGAATTTAAAGAAAACAAATAAGCTTAAGGACATTAATAGAAATTGGAAATTTGATTCAGGTGAGTTTTTTTTTTGTTATTGGGGTACATCAGAGAGTGGTGAACATTTACTTATTTTTTGAAAGTAAATGAATCAAAAGTGGGAGCAGGTAAGGGAGGGATTAGAGTTGTTCGTAGTGAAGTTGATAGCGGAATTTTTTATTTGAAGGGTATTATTTTTTCAACTCTAAGGAATATTCTTGTGGGTTATTATTTTAATTTTCACGATCAGTCATGAGATTGAAGGGTGGAGACAGAGATTTAATATTCTTTTAGAATTCATTAGTGGAATTTTCAGAATTAACNTCGAAATGGAGTGAAATTGTGAATTACCTGCGGACACTACCAAGAGGTTTTTCAGCTTCGGATATTCCCCATATTGTTTGTCGAATTTTCTTTGTAAAATTGATGCAATTTATTGATGAAATGAAATCCGGTCGTGTGTTTGGAGATATTCTTGGTTACACAGCTACCATTGAATTCCAAAAACGAGGATTACCACATGCACATTGCATATTTGTTCTATGCAAAAAAAAATAAAANATTAGGGGTATTGGTGGTGGAATAGATTTTTTGAAGAGTTTAAAGGGAATTATTTCGTTCTGTATTATACGTTTCAGAACATACTGAAATTCTGAGTGATAATGGGAAACGTCCGTTATCTTCAAATTCAGAAGAATTATGTNCGTAAGACACCATGTTGGAACGTGAAAAATGAGAAATGTTCAAAAAAATTTCCAAANGAATTATGTAGGAAAAGGAAAACAAATGAAAGAGAGCGCAAAAGGCGATATAATGCAAGTCATAAGACTGAAATTGCAAGACGGAATCATAATTATTATATTTGTAAACGAGATGAACGTTCAATAGCTGGGGATCAGAAAGATAGAAAAAGAGTTAAAAAAAGAAAATTGGAGGAAACAATTTCAAACGATTCTTTCCATTCTTCGGACAATATTTCTAAACCAAGAAAAGTAAGGAAACTGGGACGAGAGGAAAGGATACTGAGTGAGTTGGATAACCGCCCATCGTCTTACCATTCTGAACAGCTGAATAAAAAGGGGAGAAAATCTGAAAGAAGGACGAGTAATCATTATATACATGCNATGTATTCTGTTTCACCAAAAGATGACGAACGATTTTTTTTGAAAATGTTGCTACACTATAAGACAGGAGCAACATCATTTGAAGAACTGAAGACAGTGGATGGAAAAATTTATCAAACTTTTCATGAAGCTGCATATGAATTGGGCTTTATCACCAGTCCAACGCATATTGAAGAAATGATGGATGAATGTTGTGCGACGATGATGCCAGTATCATTAAGGAAATTTTTCGCTTATCTGTTNACCAGATAGTAAACGGTCGGAAGTTGAAGAGCAGGATTGTCAACTATCTTCTCATTCTGAAGAATTGAAGAAGGAAAGAAGAAAAAAGTCGAAAAGAGAAAGAAACAGGCGGTTCAGAGCATGTCATAAGATTGAAACTTCTCTCAGAAATCGGGATGATTACAGGCGTAAAAAGGAGAAAAGGAAAGGTCTAAAGAGATATCTTGGTGAAAAAAGGTCAATAAATACAGAGATGTTGAACATTGGATGTTTAGATCGACAATGCCAATGGTGTGGTGCATTGTCATTCAAATTAGAACGTGGGAGAGTCAAGAATAACTGCTGCCATGGTGGAAAAATCAAATTAGATCCTACACCAATTTTTCAAAAAAAAATGCGAAGATTATTCATGGCTAATCGTGACAGAGGCCGGCGATTTCGTAAATATATCCGATTTTATAATAATTCATTCGCTATGGCTTCATTTTGTCCAAAGGAAGAAATAAATCATCATGGAGTGGGATCTATGAAAATTAGAGGTGAAGTCGATGCCATGGTCACAACCAGTCTTCATCCTAATAAAGGAAGGAAGCCCAGAAATGCTCAAATTTATCTATGTGAGCCGAATGAAGCATTGAAATTGAGACAATTTGAAGATTCCAGTAGAAAAATTACGAAAATGATCCAGAAAATTATGAGTGAAAATAAATATGTCAAGGCCTACAAGAATTTATCTGAAATATATCAGAAAAATGAAAATTGTGAGTCGATACTATATTTTCAGCAATCTTCGTCAAACACAATTGAAGAAAAACGCCATGACTTACCATCCGGTCTTGGAGCGAGAACAGAAGTAGGTGCAATTCTCATAACCGGCAAGGAAGGAAATGTACCCCAAAATGTAGAATTCAAAGTTTATCCAAAGAATACGATGCAATGTCAGATAATGCATAAATTATCAAAATATGCAGAACCGATGCTATTTCCTTTATTATTTCCTCATGGTCAGGATGGATATTCAATTCATATCAACAACAATGTAAGAAGTAATCAACGACGTGTGACAGCTGTTCAATATTTCGGATGGCAATTGAGAGTTTTGGAGAACCATCGTTTCAATCCATTTACTATGGGAGGAAAGTTAACTCAACAATATATCCTTCATGGTTACATTGTTAATGAATGGAATCGATTGAATTTCTTTCGATTAAATCCAAATCAATTCAGAAGAGAGACTTTGCAAGGTTTAACGGATCACATAGAACGAAGTTTGATGAATTCTTCAGATAGCGTGCGTTTAGGTCAGGCAATGATACTCCCATCATCGTTTGATGGTGGACCTAGATCGAAACATCAGCATTATCAAGATGCTATGGCAATGTCGAGAGAAATCGGTAGACCAGATTTGTTCATTACTCTAACCGCTAATCCGAAATGGAGTGAAATTGTGAATTACCTACGGACACTACCAAGAGGTTTTTCAGCTTCGGATATTCCCCATATTGTTTGTCGAATTTTCTTTGTAAAATTGATGCAATTTATTGATGAAATGAAATCCGGTCGTGTGTTTGGAGATATTCTTGGTTACACAGCTACCATTGAATTCCAAAAACGAGGATTACCACATGCACATTGCATATTTGTTCTATGCAAAAAAAATAAAATGCTAACACCGGAAATAATTGACAAGTTTATATGCGCAGAAATACCTGATAAAGAAGAAAATCTGAAATTACATGAACTGGTTATGAAGTATATGTTACATGGTCCGCATAGTGATAAGACACCATGTTGGAACGTGAAAAATGAGAAATGTTCAAAAAAATTTCCAAAGCAATTGATATCTGAGACAAGAATTGAAAATGATGGTTTTCCAGTGTATAAGCGCTCGGATAATCGAAGTAAATGTTACATGTACACGAGAAAAATAAAGAAGAAACTAATTCCAGTTGATAATTCTATGGTGGTACCATATAATCCATATTTACTGTTGAAATATGGATGTCATATTAATGTGGAGTATTGTGGATCAATCATGGCTATTAAATATCTGTATAAATACATCAATAAACCGCATGATCGAATGAATATACAACTCAAGGGTGGCACGGAAATGAAGAATGAAATAAATGATTATATTGACGCTCGATATGTTAGTTCAATGGAAGCTGCTTGGAGACTGTTAGAACTACCGACGCGATTCATAAGTCATAGTATAATCAGACTACCTGTTCATCTTCCAGGACATCAGTACATTCGATTTGAAGAGGGTAGAGAAGAAAATGCACTTAATTCCAATCAACATATTACGAAATTAACTGCATATTTTGAGTTAAATCAAGTGGATGAAACTGCACGACAATATACGTACCCAGAAATTCCAAAACATTTCACATGGAATCAAAAAAATCATTGTTGGCAAAGGCGAAAAAGAGGGACAGATAAAACTGTCACTCGAATGTATTCTGTTTCACCAAAAGATGTCGAACGATTTTTTTTGAAAATGTTGCTACAGTATAAGACAGGAGCAACATCATTTGAAGAACTGAAGACAGTGGATGGAAAAATTTGTCAAACTTTTCATGAAGCTGCATATGAATTGGGCTTTATCACCAGTCCAACGCATATTGAAGAAATGATGGATGAATGTTGTGCGACGATGATGCCAGTATCATTAAGGAAATTTTTCGCTTATCTGTTGCTTACTTGTGATAACCTCGATGTGAAAGGACTGTGGAATAAATATAAAGAATTTCTATGTGAAAAATCCTCAGAGAGAGAAGTACTCGTCGATATAGAGCGATTATTGAACAGTGAAGATAAATCATTATTAATGTTTGGATTCGAAGAACAAGATTTAGAAACATTTAATGAATTTGACGATAATCACACTGAAAATGAACATTTGTTGATAACACATGAAATGCAGAAGAAATTGAATGAGGATCAATTGGATGTTTTCCAAGACATGACAAATTGTTTAGAAAATGGAATGAAAAAATTATTCTTCGTTGATGGACCAGGAGGAACTGGAAAAACTTTCTTTTATAAATGTTTATATCATCATTGGCGAAGTCTAGGGAAAAATATAGTATCAATTGCATGGACGGGCATTGCAGCTATTTTATTGCCAAATAGACGGACTGCTCATACATTTACTAAATTACCAATCAATTTACCGGAAACATATGATGATATAAATCCTATTTATCTTACTAGACGTGCAAAAAGAAATTTAACAGAAGTTGATATCATAATTTGGGATGAAGCGTCAATGATCCCTGGTATCGCCTTGAAAATGATTGATGTTACTCTCAAAGATTTAATGAAATCAGAAGAATTATTTGGTGGGAAATGTCTACTATTTGGAGGAGATTTTCGCCAAATCTTACCTATTGTGAAACTTGCAAGACGGAAACAAATTGTGAATGCATGTGCAACAAAACTGGCGAAAAATTGATGAAACATTACACATTGAAAATTAAGATGCGTAGTGATGGAAAAGATTTTAATAAATGGTTATTGAAAATTGGCAATGGAGACATAGAAACAGTGAAAATTGATAATAATATTCTCTGCGAAAATCTGATAGAAGCTGTATACAACAATGATTTCAATGAAGATAATCTAGCTAAATGTGTACTATTAGCTGCTTTGAATGATCAAGTGAATATGTTAAATGAACAAGTATTGAAAGAATTTCCTGGAGAAATAATAGAATCGATAGGTCAAGATATGGCGACTTCAAGTGATAGTGATGCCAGCAGTGGAGACGATATCATGTTACGTTTCCAACCGGAATACTTGAACAAATTGAATATCGCCGGCCTACCTCGATTCAAATTGAGATTAAAAATTGGTGCTGTCGTTATGCTAATACGGAACATATGCATAGCAGACGGTCTTTGTAATGGAACTCGACTAATTGTTCGAAAAGTATCGAATAAAATTCTGTATTGTACAATATTAACTGGAGATAAAAGTGGAAATTGTGCTACGATTCCTAAAATAATCTAAAATAAAATAAATACAAAAGACAATACAGAATTACCATTCATTTTAAATCGGACACAATTTCCAGTTCGATTGGCTTTCGCTATGACGATCAATAAAGCTCAAGGACAATCGTTTGATCGAGTGGGAATCTATCTCAATCAGAAATCACCAATTTTCAGCCGCGGACAATTATACGTCGCTTTATCACGATGTAGAACCATTTCTGGACTAAAAATTAAAATAGTTGGAAATAATACTGAAAAAGNTTTGTCCCTGCATTTTAAGGAGAGGTAAATAATTAAATTTCCTATGGATCTATATGTATATGGATAGATAGAAAATTTGAGTGGTTGTACCTCACTGAGAAAGGCGTTGGTTGGACCCTTTCTTCAACAAAAATAGTTGAAGTTAAAGTAAAAAATAAAACNTATTACAATTCATCTTGACGGGACTCAAAAAACAGGAGGCTGACAAGGAGAGGCGTTAATGTGACTTGAATAATGCAAAATCCTTCACATAAACGAAACTCGATCAAATATAAAAAATTATTAATTCTGAAATCGTCAAGCTCTCTTTCAATTCATGAAAATGGATCAGAACACATAATCAACTAATACAAACCCCATTCTTAGGTGTTAATAATTATGGAAGATGAAATGATGGAATTTGAAACCTGCAAAGATTGTAAGGAATAAGCTAAATTTATTGAAATAATTTTTATAAAACTTGAATTATTGATTAACAAAATTAAGTTAAAAAAGTACTCGATGATGGTTCGGATTTGATGCTCTCCAAACATTTGGAAAAATGGGAAAGTAGCGCGAAAAATTATGATGAAGGTTATGTAAGAGGCATTGTCGATAATGTTGTCNAGAAAGTAGCGCGAAAAATTATGATGTAGGTTATGTAAGAGGCATTGTCGATAATGTTGTCAACAATTTAACGCTGANCCCTTTCTTCAACAAAAATAGTTGAAGTTAAAGTAAAAAATAAAACCGTCACATTGAAATGGTCATAGGAGGAGGGGGGAGCGAGCGAAGCGAGCGGGGGGCGAAGCCCCCCGGGGTTGGCGAGCGAAGGGAGCAGGGGGCGAAGCCCCCTAGTGTGCTAATTAAACAAAAAATAAAATTGTTAAATTTAAATAAAAATTTCGAGAATTTTGATTTTGCGAGGGAGTGGAGGTGTCATGTACAAAAATGAAAGGGAATATTTGAATTCATTTTGAATTTTATTTGAATCTACTCGCTCGCTAAAATTCAGTCGCGAATGCATGCTGCTCACCGGATGTTACCNGATCAAAATGAAATAAATATAAACTGAAGAAGAATTTTTCGAAAATGATAAGTATTGAAAAATTATCAACAGAATTCTCATTTGTAAACATGAATTTTTCACTTCTACTGGAAATTTCAAAGTATCTGAAAACTCAATCGAATCGTCAGTCATATAAATATTGAACAACTCACCACTCGCTGACAAGTATATAGCAAAGGACATAATCCACATTTACCTCACTGCGTATAACATGACTTGTAATGTTTAAATAGGACAATGTCGACCAATAATATCACTTACCCTGCACCGATCCCGAAAGATATTCCAGAAGGAATTCCAAGACAGTAATTTCAAATATATATTTATCATCTGGAGTTATTATCTAAAAGTTCATGTTTATTAGTGATAATATATGCTTCTAATCTATATGTAGGCTGATTGGAAGATGTAATCATTCGATAGGAATGATCACAATTAACAAAACACCATGTTGGACTTTTATGTTATGCTGTGATGAAACATACTACAAAATTATAGTATTTGGTGGAGAAACTTATTCTATTATTGATTTTAGAGACTCAATGCATCACAATAAAGTAAGATGAAACATGATGAAAATATAAGATTATATAAGGACAGAAATTATAAGAATTAAGAGTATTTTATCAACAATAGATATTAATAATTGAACGAGCATGCCCAATAATAGGGAATTATGTTCCTTTCAACCCGATTCACGACTTCATGAATATCAACGAGTATGAATGGTGGGTGATGAATCCAAATCAAATAATTCGAACTTGTATAACCATTGGATTTATGGAAAAAAATTGGAATCGAAGAAGAAAAATGATTGGTTCTAATAGATTGTCTTCCAAATTCGTGAGTAAAGAAATGAATTCGTGAGTATAATGAAACACTGAGGAGAAAGAAGGTAAGAAAAAAAAATACACAGTGCAAACTATGCAATTCTTAATCTTTATCATCTTCCCATAGATTAGGGGGGGCTACTTGTCAAATTTTTCATTGATTTCGATATAATTGAATGATTCACATGTATTTAATATCTTTTCATCATTAGATGATTTGATGTTGAATACATCAATACATTAAACTGTATGTCAATGAGTGAAAAATATTGAATGGTTGAGCCTCACTGGACAAGCGCGTTGGATGGAGCTTTGTCCCTGCATTTTAAGGAGAGGTAAATAATTAAATTTCCTATGGATCTATATGTATATGGATAGATAGAAAATTTGAGTGGTTGTACCTCACTGAGAAAGGCGTTGGTTGGACCCTTTCTTCAACAAAAATAGTTGAAGTTAAAGTAAAAAATAAAACCGTCACATTGAAATGGTCATAGGAGGAGGGGGGAGCGAGCGAAGCGAGCGGGGGGCGAAGCCCCCCGGGGTTGGCGAGCGAAGGGAGCAGGGGGCGAAGCCCCCTAGTGTGCTAATTAAACAAAAAATAAAATTGTTAAATTTAAATAAAAATTTCGAGAATTTTGATTTTGCGAGGGAGTGGAGGTGTCATGTACAAAAATGAAAGGGAATATTTGAATTCATTTTGAATTTTATTTGAATCTACTCGCTCGCTAAAATTCAGTCGCGAATGCATGCTGCTCACCGGATGTTACCTACAAACCTGCCAAATTCTTTTACCGTCCTCAACACCTAAAACTCACACATATAGGCACGTGTGCATTCGAGGATGCTGTCCTAGCATTTTCTGAAAGACTCGGACACGTCTTAATGCGAACAATTCCAAAATTCAGTCACGCCTGTGGAGTCGTAAGGATTACATTCCCCGCTGGCTTCTGTCTTCGAACCATACCCTTCAATATAATTTATGCCAATGCCGTCATTCGTCCCTAATTTTCCAAGAAAAGTCTCGATAGGCTTTGGATCGGTAGATTGTGCCAAAAATTTGCGAGACAGTGGGTTCGGACGCAGTCTAACCGTGAACAATCACACCCAACATCGGGGTTTGCGGAGTGAAGTGAGCTAAGACTCAGTGGATTACAAATATCAACAATTTGAGACTTGAAAACTTTTAAACTCAGTGAAACCTAATATTAAAGAAATTTTTGAATAATCAGTGAAGCCGTTTTCAATTAGCTAGTTTTGTTGGATTAGCCGTCATCAGGGTGAGCAGTATTATTTTCCCTTTCACACTAGATTCTAACTTCCAATTGAAATCGTCTACCCTCTTCCCCGAGAATTTAACGGGATATGTCATGTATTTAGGCAAGTCCTTGCTCTCTTGATGGGCCGAAGATAGATTAGAGGAGCCCAGGGCATTCCATCGAATAGTTTTGCTACTATCACCTCCTGTACCAAATTTACGAATTTGAGCTTTAAAAATTGAATTTTTCTTTATTGAATTAAATTGTGTTGTATCCATATCTCGGCGTTTATCCTTTGATAAGAACCCTAAATCACGACAGCTATCGAAGAGGGATGTTCATCTTCAAGGTCAAGATCCCCAAATTATAGGTGGGGGTAATCTCTTGCAGGAAGTAAGTCGAAGAGATTAAAATCCATAAATCGTGCAAACAGACGAACGCCTGTGTGCTACAGTTTTGGTGTCAGAAGTGGGATCCTAACCCCACTTCGATAGCTGATCAGGATTTGGATCATTGTATTAATTCAAATAAGAGAGTCCGAACGAATTTTACGAAAATATGTCTCAGACCGATGGTAATAAGATAGAGCGTCACGAAGAGGAGGAGTGTAACGGTAGGAACAACGTTAATCCACCTCCAGACGATCGAGGAAATCATTTGAATAACACGCGTGTAACACTGGGAGAAAATACTACCGCCAGAGGGGCGGATTTTGTCGAATATCTCAGAGCCAGAGACACATTCAATACAATACCAAATTTCAGCGGACACCCATATTCTTCAGTTGATTTCCACGATTTCGAGACAGCAGTGAAAAAATGTTATCATAAAGTGGTACCCCAAAACCCTGATCTTATCGCTGCTGTACTTGATAGACTATGTCACCCAACACACGCTCATTTGGAGGGCGTCACTATAAATTCAACTGATGAAATTTTAAAGAGGCTCGGAGAAAAGTACAAGCGCTACAGTCAGGGTTCCTATGAGGAAAAAATTGCTAGTATGTACCCAGACCCAGTTGAAGAGGTAGACGATTTCAATTTCCGCCTCATGAAAGTAGTTCGCAACGCCAAGGCGTCTATGCAACTTCTCCATCCTCAACATCACGGAGTTTTATAACAATTGTAAGGATATTTTCCCGGGTTGTTCACCCAGGAAAAATCCAAACTACTTTTTAGCCGTCTCTATCGCTCAATAGTCGGGCGCCAGCCGAATCTTCACGGGAGGTTCGACGAAAACCGGCCACTGAGGCAAAATCGTCCACTCAGAGGACTTCTGTGGCCGGGCAAAGGGTTGCCCAGCTAGCATGAGTGTGACACGGTAGAGTGGGCGAGGTCCACCAGGAGTATCTTATGCCAAACGTCACCAGCCACTATTTCAGGCTGGATATTAAGCCTCACGGCCTAATCATCCATGTAAAGTGAATTTACTCTCATCCTGGAGGGTTTTTCACTCTCTCAGTAGGCTTTCGCCTTCCGAGTATTTCGACTCGGGAGTGTTTTCAGAATTAACTGCGAATCAGCCGGGACTCCTCAGAGCCTGACGCCGAGAGGCTGATCCGACCAAAATGGAACACTGTTACCCACTTCACGACCACCCACACTCTCGGCCACCAGTTACCGCTTCGGTCATCGCACGTCACCGTCTCCGGGTACTCGAATGTCGGCACATGGTCGGGTCGACAGGAGGACGATCTCTACTCCAGACCCACGGGCCCATGCGCACGACATTTGTTTCGCCGAGCCGGATAACGCCGGAAACAACAAAGTCGTCACTAAGAGTTCCGAAATAACTCTTTTTCCGTTTGTGGGGGATGCAGGAGCATCCCCCTACGCTCGCTACCATCAGTTATGCACCTGGCTGCGCTGAGCTATTCGCCCACCATTCCCGTGGCCATCTTTCAAGCCAACACCACAGTATATCTCGGAGAAATCCTTTCGACTTCCCCGCTCGAGCGTCCGCGTTCGACTAACTCAGAATCTTACTAGGGCCTTCTCCCCCTAGTCTGGATATCTCAGCGACGATAGGTCATTCCGTTACCCTATCCCCACCAATCAACCCGACGGGATCCCGGGGGCACCAGTCCTCTCACCTGGCCGTTGGTCCCTAGTCTACTCTGACATAGCCTATGGAATCGCCCAGTTGGACAGCCTGTACGTCGGCCCCTTTTCCCCTAGCACATGCTGGGCGAATTCCAAAATAGCGATAGTCTAGTAACGTCCTCCAGACCTCCAGGGGTCGCGGTTTCACCCATAACCGCTATGCCTTAGGTCTTTCATCGGTTTGTCGCTCAGTTCATCTAGTTGCGGCTTTCTTCAGCCGCCTCTAGATGTCGCTTCATGTCTCAATTTTAGAGTTCACGTATCTTTTTAAGGGGATTTTAACCCGTAACGAGAACATCTCGTTACACAATTGATCGAAGAGAAGGCACTCCGTAGATTCATGAAAGTCATACGTCCTGAATACAGATCGGAATTAAAGGGACAAAATGTCACGACACTCCAACAAGCACAAGAGGTATTAAAACCCTTAATCGAAGAGGATAGGGAATTTGCAACGCCGATCAAAATTTTTCAAAACTCCCATCGAGATGAAAGACATGTTGACTCACTAGATCGAAGATCGGATGACCGTGATTTTAGAGGTAATGCTCAAGACCATCATGGATCTCGATCCCGCGCAAGATCCAATGGCGATTATTCCCGCCAATATTCAGGTGATCGTACAGTTCGGTTCGACGATGAACGTCGCGGCCGCGAGAGATACTTCTTCGAGGGCCCGCCCAATAGATCTTCTCGGGATGTCTCATACGATTGGAACTACCGTAGGGAATATCGTGATAATTACAGTACGGCAGCGTCTTTGCACGTAGGGAAAGAGCATATAGAGCATCAATGCGACTGTTCCCAGTCTCCGACAAATTGACAACAAAGCGTAGGGGCAGGACGTTTCTCTCCTGGTCCTGGAGAATACCAACAGCTAGAAAGATCGGGAGAGCGGTCCGACGGTACGGGGAATCGAGAAGACGTATGAACGTAGACGATCGCGCGCGACGGCACACCCGATGGGAGATCATGTAACGGAAGCAGGTCTTTAAATGAAAAAGGCGCTCGACCTTCGACGGTGAGGGCGAGCGAGACCGCGGAACAGCACACCGTCTCAGTGTCCGAGATTCTCCGTCGGATGAAGATTTAAGTAAACACATAAAAGGTACCTGCCCAGTTGTCTCCCTTAAACATCGAGACCTCCGGCGGGGGGGGGGCACAATTG
>NW_021680564.1:208738-245998 GCF_001412515.2 Diachasma alloeum
GGGGGGGGGCTCAGCCTAATTTGAATACGCGCCCTGCGCCCCGAGGCGAGAGTAGACACGGCGGAGAAATTATCCGTCATTGGCGCCGGACTCCAAATAGTTGAGACATTCGGAACAATCGAACTTCCCATCAAACACCTAAAGCATAAGTTCCACGTGGTTATGCATCCGACGGGCGGGTATGACGGCATAATTGGAAGAGATTTTCTCGCTCCTTTTGAGTGCACTGTATCTTACGAATCTTCTACAGTATCTTTTCGCGACTACGTTAAATCGGCTATCCCGTTTCGTATGGGTATGCCGCCATACCTAAATCCGTCGAAATGCCCTACCATGTGTAGCTCGGGAAACGGGCCTATGGTAAGACTCGAATCTGGGATATTAAAAGGGGACTCCGGACTGTTTTTATTGGACATGGGTGAGGCATTGAATGTCATCTTTTTAGACGCGACATCCGCAGAACTTACTCCTTGCGAGAATAGAAACCTGTGCGGAGTAGGAGGAGGTAATGTCCCTGTAATCGGTACCGTTACTATAGACGTCGATGGTATCCCCACAGAATTCAATATTGTCGACTCGAAATCCCCGGGGGCGTACGTCGGAATCATAGGGAATGATTACTTTGTGCCGACCAAGGCCGAGATATCATTTCACTACCAAACCATGACCCTTAAATCCTCCCCGAAAGATCCAGTCACTTTCCACCGTACCCATACAAACTCATAAACATACCCCTTCATGCGGAATTGAGAATCCCAGTCGAGGCAAGGACTCCAGTAACCCGAAGGAGTTACCTGCCCAAAACAGAAATCGCAAAGGGCCTGATTCTCCAAGAAATGGAAGTAGACCCACAGTCGTCGTGTACGAAGGAAAATATTTTCTGGGCAACCATTACTAACGATAACGATAACAAAGTCATCCTTCGTATACCGCCCTAAACCTTGCATCCCCTGGCCTTCGTGATGAGTTTGCCAGATTTGGAGGGTTTAGAACTGTACCATGATCCCTTCGGTGAGCCGCAACGGGAATTTAGTTTGACCATCTCTCTGGAGGCATCCAAGAAAACTCGCGAGCAATACATTAACGACGCACGTATTTATGAAGAGAGTGATCCCGAAAGGGTACAGCACATCTCGAGTAGCGTTAAGGATTTTCTCCACATATTCACACTACCTGGGGAAAGAAGTGGAGAAATTAAAGATGTCACGTGCACCATTAGGACCAAGGACCCTAATCCAGTCTATATTAAGCAGTATAGGATTCCAGAAAACCTCAAGGGCGAGGTGGCCGTACAAGCCAACGAATTATTAGCCCAAGGGAAGATCGGCCCCTCGAAGTCGCCATATAACTCACCCTTGGTGATGGTGCCTAAGAAGCCGAATTCCATTCTGAATAAGAAAACAATCTCAGACAGATATCGCTTCCCCAGAATAAGATCGGTCCTGGATAAATTCAAGCGATTAAGAGTTTTTACCACTCTAGATCTCGCGAGTGGTTTCCACCAGATCCGGATGTGCTCTAGAAATCGAGAAAAGACGGCTTTTTCAACACCCCAAGGCCATTTCGAATACCTCTCAATGTCGTTCGGGATGAAGAATGCGCCAGCGATCTTCCAGAGCGCCAGGGATCACATGTTGAAGGGATTGATTGGCAAGGGCATCGAGGTTTATTTGGACATTATAGTCCATTCAAAAACCCGAGCCAAACACGAGAAACTTCTGAGGACATTGTTCGAGAGACTAGAGAAGTACGGTGCAACGTTGCAGGCAGATAAGTGTCACATGTTTCAACCGGAGGTGACTTATCTGGGTTTTGTTATCAACGAACAGGGAATACGACCGGACCCATGCAAGGTCCATGTAATCACCGCCTTCAATACCCCAACGAACAAGTCGGAGTTACGCAGCTTCTTGGGCATATGTAACTACTTTCATCGGTTCAAGGAGTAATTCTCTCCCCGGATAAGCCCGTTGCAAGAATTGCTCAGGAAAAACGCGGAGTGGAAGTGGGGAGCACGTCAGGAGCACGCGTTCAACGAAGTGAAAATTTTTCTGTCAAATGAACCTTTCTTGTTGCACCCCGACTTCGAGAAACCGTTCATGGTCACCGTGACCTCGTCGCCGTGTGGAGTAGGCGCCGTACTAACTCAATTAGATGACGCTGGAATCGAAGGACCCGTGGTTTATGGATCGAGGACCCTGACAAGTGCGGAGACGAGATACACGTGCGAGGAACGCGAATGTCTCGCTGTCGTATTTGCACGACATCAATTCAAGCCCTATCTCTATGGACGGCCTTTCGAGATGTTCACTGAAAGTTCGGCGGTAGTCTGGCTCCAGGATTCCTTAGACTATACTACCAGGAAAGCTCACCTAAAAACCAAAATATCCGAGTTTGATTTCGTAGTTCACCATCGCACCGCCAAGACTAAACAGGTAGCAAAGACGCTAGTCTACAATCCGGTGGATTTGCCTGCCACCGATGAAGAAGTAGAGCGATATTGCACTCTACCCGCACATAAAACCGCACCGCTACCTCCAAGACCTACACTGAGAGAAAAATATAATTCTTCTGACTATATTCTATCACCATCGAATTAGTCAAAAAGTCCTCAGCAATTTTTCATGGGTTACGGTAACTATGGCCGGAGAAGTAATTACTACAATGGAATGTAGTCATTGCAACTATTTTATAGTTCTGCTCACGATAGATTTGTCGTGGTTACTTTTGAACTTTGGTTAGTTTAACTGCATTTTGATTTGCAAAAATTACGCTTGTGAAGTTACAATAATGTTATGTGCCGCATACAAAAAAAATTCGTTCACCAAAACGCCTCAACTATTTTCTTATTGTAAATCGAACTTGAGATTTTTCTCTCAGTGTAGAGCGTACTCAGTGACAGGGAGTATAGCTAACCCAGGAGGAAAACCAATTGCACGCGGCAGAGGTCGACCGAGAAAAGATGGAACACGAGCGCAGGTGACACCTAGGACCCTAGGTGTTCCCCTGAGTCAGCCTGGAATCCCATCTACAACTCGGAAAACTATCAGGAAGAAGGGTACGATGCAACAACCAAGAGTAGCTACACCTGTGGACTCCATAGCCACCCGCCTTTTAACGAGAAAGAGAACTCAGACTGTCTCCGGAATTTCAGAAGAAAATCGTGTTGTAACAAACCCTGAGGAGCGAGAAGGTACGAACCCGGAATCAGTAATGACCCGAGGAACGGAGGAAAGCGAGCCAAAGTCTCCACCTATAAGACTCACGTCTCCACCACCTCCTCAATTCGAGGAAGACTCAGATGACCACGACGTTTTCGAGCCCCCACCACCTTCAAGCGAAGTTATCATCGGGGTTCAAGAGGACCCTAGGAAAGACGATAAATCCGAAAACGAAGACGACGATCCACTGCCACTGTTCTGCCCAAGGTCGATACCCACAGAACCGGCCAATTCGAAGGCTTTTGAGCTGACCCAGACTTTTCTCGAGTCTCCAAAAAGCATTCCAGGCTCTAGATAGAAAGAATCAGTCCAGAGGCTTTGACCCCGCAGTATTCGAACCAGAGGAGGAAGAAGAAGATTCGGAAGACGAAATATCGGAAGAAGAAGAAGAAGAAGAAGGAGAAGACGGCGACTTTGAACAACAAGCTAGTATCGGGTCAAGGGCGAAAACCAGGAGTAAGAGGATTGAGAACCTGTTCAAAAGTATGGAAAATCTGCAAGTCAGCCTAGATAATTATTTAAACCCGTTAACGACTGAGCCTTCAGCTGAGACTCCGAACACGCCCGGTGAAACGGATACCCCAGGAACAACTCGACCTGGATACGGAGTTTCTCCAGTCTCACCTGGGAAATCCACGACGCCAGACAGGGGCGAACCGGGTACATCCCGTGCACATTCCGTCATACGGAAACCCCGACGTGTGTCGTTTCTTCCTACTCCCAAGGCAAACACGATACCTATAGCTAAGTCTAGCCCTTTTATAGAAATCCCGTCGAGACTCAAATCGAAGGAATCAGTAAAGAATTTACGATTCTCTCTTCCTCCAACGACAGCATCTCCGGTGGAGATGGAAAAATCCCAGACTATCCCACACAACTCTCGCCTATCCCCTCGGCCTCCCGAGACAGATATCTATTTACATCCCAGCTCAAGTGAACGAGAACCGCTGAACGTTGACTACGACGAACCTACGGGGAGGACGATGACCTAGTGCCTCTGCCTCCCACAGTATACAACCAGGCATGATAGAGACCGATGACGGACTCACGTTCCGACGCGGACATCTCGTCCACTTCTTAGCGACGGACTGCGAAATTAACAGGGTAGCAAAACTCTTACAATTTGTCAGCCTGGTAGATGTTCGCGAGTTAGGGCGATATAATCCTGCAATCGGCGATGTACTGGTAACTCCGGTAGGAAAATATAAGACCTTTACGGTCATCGTGAAGAATCATCACACGCAAAGACCGTATATTAACGACATATTGCTATGCCTAGCTCATCTCCGAGACGCGCTGCAGCATTATCGCATAAAGGCGTTTTGAATTTCAACCTCCGGTGACGAGATTGGTAACCTAGATATACGTCCTCTGTTTGAGGAGACCTTTGAATCTTATCCGATGTGCATATATCTGTATCGCGGGAAAATTGAAAACCCTAGCGAAGAGATGCGCGCACAAATCATCCGCGAGGCTCACAACAGCTTGGTGGGGGGCCACATGGGCGTAATTAAGACATGTCGCCAGATAAAAGAAAGATTTTATTGACCGGGAATCGCACAAGAAGTTACTGAATATATCAGACACTGTGAAACCTGTCGTAGGCAAAAACTCTGTCGACTCAAAACTCGCCAGCCGATGGTGATTACGGATACACCACTGGAAGCATTCGAAAAAGTCTCGATCGATACCGTGGGCCCCCTCTTAAGGACTCCGCAAGGCAATCACCATATATTCACTATCCAAGACAATTTAACGAAATATTGTCTTGCCGCCGCGATACCGGACCTGCGTACGGAGACAATAGCGGAAGCGCTAGCTTGCAACCTTTATGCCGTGCATGGATCTCCGAAACCCTGTTATCCGATAGAGGGTCCAGTTTTACGAGCAAGTTATTCGCCCAAGTATCAGAAATATTCAACGTGAAGCCCGTAACGACGTCGGGATATAAGCCGCAGACGAACGGCACCCTTGAACGAAGTCATCAAACTCTCATTGAATATTTGAGGACGGTCCTGGAAGACCTAGACGAATGGGACGTGATACTCCCATTCGGGATGTTCTCCTACAATACGTCGGTACACTCCGGGACGAATTTTTCCCCTTTCGAATTGGTATTTGGTCGGAAAGCTCGCCTACCATCTGAATTTCCCGATGAAAAAACGATACAAACATATAGTGACTTCATCATTGAACTTGTGTCCAAGCTTGATAAGATTCAAATAGTCGCCGCCGAAAATCTAAACCGCGCGAACCAACGTTCTAAGCTATTGTACGATCGAGACACTAATTCAGTCAACTTCGAGGTGGGTCAATACGTCGACATTCTAACGGAACCCAAGAAGGGAAAATTAGACAGTTATTATAAAACGTCGTATGAAATCGTCGACATATCAGAGAACGGTAACCTTATTCTCCAAGATGATGATGGAGAAAAATTCATGAGGCACCCGAACAAAGTTAGATTGGCTCCCTGTTAGGTGAGTATTCTGATAACCAGCTATCTTTTAACGTAACCGGATATTCCATATACTTACAGCCGTTATCGGGATACTCACCCGATGTGCTCACCCCAGAAAATGAAAATAACTAAATAAAAACAAAAGTTATATCGAGAAGCAAAATTAATACAATCAGTTTAAATTGCACTAAAGGAAAAAAAATCATGACGGCTTTCCGCCTGGTCATCATAGTGCTCGAAATTCTCTTGTCCCAACGGCCAACACATGGATGGTCCGGCGATCGACATGAAGATACGACACGCGAAGATCCGACGCCTTTGGATATCCAATACCTCGGTAGTGATCCAGGAATATACTACGAACGACTACAGGACCTCCAACTAATACGCAAGGAGTGGCAGATAATCACTAGTATAGACTTGGGCATGGTACATAGGCAAATTGATCGAGTTATGACTGCTTACCACACTACGTTAACAGCCAAATGCATAGAAGTGTTGAACAAAGGGAAATGTGCCAAATTTCTCAGGTCTAGTTCCATCGAAGCTATGAAAACGGAGATTTATCCAGCTGAACAGCCATCTCGAAGATTTGTTTCTATCGCCGTAAACAAAACTGATAAGCTTACGTGGACCCCGAATACCACCACTAGCATTCATAGGCAGTCTACACCGCAGCCTGTTTGGTATAATGGATTATACTGATTTTCAGCATATTACTAAAGAAATCGATCGTTTATACCAATCTCAAAGTGAGATCACCTCGATAGTGAATAACTCAACTCACATATTGAGATCAAAGATCGAGAATATCAACACATACCTCAACCAAACCAACCGTAACATCCTGACTTTGAAATCTACAGCAGAAGATTTACAAACCCAGCTCAACAGGGAGGACCATGCTGTGAAGATGCTGGAATACGTCGTTCGTTTAACCCAAGCAGGTACGGAAGTGGAGTCTTCTCTGAGACGAGTAATGGAGGTTATCGATAAAATTGTTGGAGCAGTAGATGCTGCTAAACATGAGCGACTATCGCACACTTTACTGACGCCCCAACAACTACACGATATTGCCGAGAATCTCAAATCCATACACCCAGAGTTAGAGTTCCCCATACCTTCGGGAGCCACTGATTATCCAGCTCTATCCCGAGTCAGCACTGTGAAAATCGCCCATGCCAGAGGCAAGTTGGTGGCAGTTATCACCCTACCTCTACTGGACCGAGAGATTTATCGCCTATACCGTCTGCGCTCATAGAAACGTCCTCAACTCGTGGGTAACCGTACCGTGTCGGCTGATGTTACTCCTGAGAACCCCTACATGTTCGTCTCAGAAGATCGTCGCAGTTATGCGATACTATATCAGGAAGATCTGGAAGGCTGTACCATCCTGGGAACGCGCATTGCCTGTTTGCCGAGGTCCCCCATCAACAACGTGAGTAAGCGGTAAAGATTATCAGATGGCGAGGAACTGAATAGGCCAATTTAGGGACAGGGAAGCATTGGCTCTTCACCACCATCGACTCGGAGCAAGCAGATATATTGTGCCGACTCAAACACGTGGAAACGTTAGACCTCGCTGGTACTGGAATTCTCACACTCGCTGAGGACTGCGAGCTCCGGACATCAAGAGATCTCCTCTCACACATAGGAATCTTACAAACCACCGAGGTCGAGGTCCACCTCCCACCCGTGAATCTATCGATCATCGCTTTCGCTACAGAATTGGCTCAGACACCTGAGAGAGCCCATCCTCTTACTGGAATTAGCGTGGACCCCCTGCCGAACGTGCAGGATCATGAGACCAACGAAATGCGGTTGGACGAGGCACGGCGGAGACTGAGTGAAATTGCAAGGCGACATCAGGAAGAGTATTATCATCGGTTGCTAACCATGGGGTTCGTCGGAGGTTTGAGTCTTCTCATGTTAGCGGGGACTCTTTTTGCGGCATATCGCTGGAAGAATCTGTTGGCGACCTTCCTATGCGCCTGCCGTAAGGGAAAACGACCTACCGACCCCGAAGATCTAACATACCGAATGGGCGTGCGTCGATCATACTCGGTGCCCACCACCCTCCTCTTGCCTACTTCACGAGAAGGAATACCGGTGAGAGTGGCATCTTCAGCAGAATTACTCGCGTCAAGCAGAGAACAGTAAACCTCTCCTCCATGCACCACCACCCGAAGATCAAGGACCCACACTGAAGATCCACTCCGAGAAAACCAGCTGGACAATCCAGAGCGAACAGCCTCACAACGCAACCCATCTATCACCCTCGTGGCATGAACTCACAAAATGTCTAACCGATTGCCTTATCATGATTTACGATTACGTATCAGAATTTATTTCATGGGGTTTTATTATTGGGGGAATGTAGAAATAAGAAACGAAAAGGACGAGAGGAAGGACTTGCCCGACCTCTCATGGACATAACTCTTGTGAAGATTGCCAAAAGGGTTTTCCCTTCACGGGGGGATGTTATGTACAAAAATGAAAGAGAATATTTGAACTCATATTGAATTTTATTAGA
Source organism: Diachasma alloeum (assembly GCF_001412515.2). Taxonomy (NCBI): domain Eukaryota; kingdom Metazoa; phylum Arthropoda; class Insecta; order Hymenoptera; family Braconidae; genus Diachasma; species Diachasma alloeum. Next base: position 216,954 of record NW_021680564.1, read on the forward strand.
ATCTACTCGCTCGCTAAAATTCAGTCGCGAATGCATACTGCTCACCGGATGTTACCTGCAAACTTGGCAAATTCTTCTACCGTCCTCAACACCTAAAACTCACACATATAGGCACATATGCATTCGAGGATGCTGTCCTAGCATTTTTTGAAAGACTCGGACACGTCTTAATGCGCACAATTCCAAAATTCAGTCACGCCTGTGGAGTCGTAGGGATTACATTCCCGGCTGGCTCCTGTCTTTGAACCATACCCTTCAATATAATTTGTGCCAACGCCATCATCCGTCCCTAACTTTCCAAGAAAAGTCTCGATAGGCTTTGGATCGGTAGATTGTGCCAAAAATTTGCGAGACAGTAGGTTCGGACGCAGTCTAACCGTGAACAATCACGCCCAACATCGTGGTTTGCGGAGTGAAGTGAGCTAAGACTCAGTGGATTACAAATATCAACAATTTGAGACTTGAAAACTTTTAAACTCAGTGAAACCTAATATTAAAGAAATTTTTGAATAATCAGTGAAGCCGTTTGGAATTAGCTAGTTTTGTTGGATTAGCCGTCATCAGGGTGAGCAGTATTATTTTCCCTTTCACACTAGACTCTAACTTCCAATTGAAATCGTCTACCCTCTTCCCCGAGAATTTAACGGGGTATGTCATGTATTTAGGCAAGTCCTTGCTCCCTTGACGGGCCAAAGATAGATTAGAGAAGCCCATGGCATTCCATACCATAGTTTTACTACTATCACCTCCTGTATCAAATTTACGAATTTCAGCTTTAAAAATTGAATTTTTCTTTATTGGATTAAATAGTGTTGTATCCATATCTCGGCGTTTATCCTTTGATAAGAACCCTAAATCACGACAGCTATCGAAGGGGGATGTTCATCTGCAAGGTAAGGATCCCGAAATTATAGGTGGAGGTAATCTCTTTGCAGGAAGTAAGTCGAAGAGATTAAAATCCATAAAGTGTTTGCTACAGAGGGGTGACGCACAATAGGGAAGGGTTGAAAATTTTACCCAACAAGGGGGGGGGGGTTGCAGAGTCCTAATAGGAAGTAAGTCGAAGAGATTAAAATCCATAAATCGTGCAAACAGACGAACGCCTGTTTGCTACAGAGGGGTGATGCACAATAGTGGAGGGTTGAAAATTTCAGCCAACAAGGAGAAGGGGTTGGGTAAAATTTCCAACTCTTCCCTATTGTGCGTCCCCCTCCAACCCCTCGCAAAGTTCAAATACTCAAAACTTTTATTCAAATTTAACAATTTTATTTTTTTATTGATCCAAACACATGCAAGCGGAGAGCTGGGGGTGACTCAGACAGACTCTGCAACCCTCTCCCCTTATTGGGTAAAATTTTTAATCCTCCCCTATTGTGTGTGTCCCTCCACCTCCTCAGAAAGTCCAAATACTCAAAAGTTTTATTTATATTTAACAATTTTATTTTTTCATTTCATTGACGCATGCGAACGGAGGGATGGGGGTAACTCAGATAGATTCTGGAACTCCCTTCCCCTGTTTGGTAAAATTTTCAACCCTCCCCTATTGTGCGTTCCCCCTCCACCCTCTCACAAAGTCCAAATACTCAAAATTTTCATTTAAATTCAACAATTTTATTTTTATTCAATTAACGCATGGGAATGGAGAGATGGGGGTAGCTCAGATAGATTCTGCAACCCCCTCACACTGTTGGGTAAAATTTTCAACCTTGCTCTATTATGCAAACCCCCTCTCGAAGTCCCAATTTTCGATAATTTCTGTTTTTGCTTCCGAATGGAAGCATTGTAATCGTTCTATTTTGCGATTTTCTAATTTTGCTTGGAAATGATGCAGAATGCTCTCAAACGTCAAAATACGAAGTTTGACCACCCCGTGTGTCTGTGCAGATGTCCATCGGGTGGTCAACTTTTAGAAAATTGGAGAATTAACCGGCTAAAGTGATTCAGAAAAATCTGAAATTTTGTCAGATTATAGGTATTAATGACGACTAACTCTGTGCCAAATTTCAGCTCAATCGATCCAGTCGTTTTCGAGAAATTGCCATTTGTTTCTAAATCGTTTTTCGCAAATATCTCGAAAACCATCCAACCGATTTCATTTTTTTTTTCAAAATACTCGTCTCGATGTCACCTATAATAATCAATCAAAATATATATACCGGTTCATTGAAAGTTTTCGAGATATTTCAATTTTTCTGTTTTTTGTTAAAAATGCTTGTGAGCACTCTCACGTTCGCAAAAATCAATATATTAACTTGAAATTTGGCACGAAGTTTCCTCTCTGCACTAGAATGTTTGGTATTGAAAATGGGCTCAATCGGATTATTAGTTTGGGAGATATTCAAGTTTGTATCTGAAATTCTGTTGAAAGCACCAATGGTGATTACTGTGCGTCATTCTCAGGTCCATTGTTGAACGATAGTCTTGTTTTTTTTTTTATGTTCCGTCTTGATGTCTTGAACCAACACATGCATTCGCGCTCATGAAAGTTCACGAGATATTTACATTTTTCCGTTTTTTCACAGAAAATCATCTTTTTTTTTTCATAAAAATCACAGTAGCTTGTGCAAAAATAAAGATATCAACTGAAATTTGAAGAGAATTTTCCTCTTACGATAACAATAGTTGATATTCAAAATGGGCTCAATTGCTTCAGTATTTTGCGAGATATTCGAGTTTTTCTGGACATCTTGGTAAATGGTTCAAACCATTCGGAAGCCGGCCATCAATTTATTGATGGCGAAAAAAAAAAAGTTATAACCCATCAAGTAACGGTCAGATGCCCTCTCCCAAAAAGGCTTCAACGCCTGCTTGTTTTATTTAACAATCACATTTTTTTAATTAATGAACGCATACGAACGGAGGGATGGGGGTGGCTCAGATAGACTCTGCAACCCCCCCCCCCTTATTAGGTAAAATTTTCAACCATCCCTTATTTTGCGTCCCACCTCCACCCCCATCCAATAAGTTCACAAAGTTCAAATTCTCAAAATTTTTATTTAAATATAACAATTTTATTTTTTTATTTAATTGACGCATGCGAACAGAGGGATGAGGGTGGCTCAGATAGACTCTGAAACCCCTTCCCCTTGTTGGGTAAAATTTTCAACCCTCCCCTATTTTGCGAGGGGAGTGAGGCTAAATTTTACCCCCCTCCACCCCCTCACAAAGTCCAAATAGTCAAAATTTTCATTTAAATTTAGCAATTTTATTTTTCATTCAAATAATGTATGCATATGGAGGGGTAAGGGTGTGTTAAACATATTTTGTCATGTTCCTCAATTATTTATAAAAATTAGGGGTAAAAAAGTTGACCCCCGTCCGCGGTCCCTTCGGAGCGTCGGCAGTACAGTCCGCTCGAAAAGTTGTGGATATCGTTGACAGAATCGTTCGCCAGTTTCAGGCTCATCTGTTCCTAATTAAAGAAAATATTCGAATTCCATATTTCTAATTTATTGACTTATTTGTTTATCTGTTTGCTGAAAATATGTTCTGTTTGATTGATTTGGAGGCTGACTTGTTTATTTATTCACATATTTTTTCATTAATTTTCAATTAGTATCTTGTTTCTTCCTGAATGATGAAAATTTAAAGATAGTGGGGTAAAACGGAGCAAATCTACGTATCAAACGAAATCAAACGAATTAAAAACGAATCAAACGAAAATAGCATAGTAAAATTTTTCACATAATTTTCAAAGGCTTTTTCAAACTCCAAAATAAAATCTGATTCATTCAAATTACGGTATTCAGTCGGGAGATATGGACAATTGAAGAGAGCCCGTTTCACCACTTCTTCACTCCATATTTTTCCCCTATGCTCCGATTAGTTTATAATATGCTACCTAAGCGTTCTCTCCCCTTCCATTGTCAATTTCTGCTCTTGATTCAAAGTTTTGTAGACCTTTCCAATGAATATTTTCTCGCCTTTGATTCAAGAGCCCGTTTTATCGGAAATCCCTGAAAACCAGGCGCGCGACTTTGAACGCATTTATGGGCTCAATGTCTTGAAATGAGCGCCGCGCCCTGACATCCAGAATAGTAAGAAAACAACTGAACAATATGTCTCATTTGATCGGTAAAACTAGCGCTGTAGAGTTCATCGAGCAATTTGAAGATAAAATTAGAGTTTATGAGAATTTCCCTGATACCGACCCAGTGTCTGAGAAAGAGAAAAGCGAAGCCTTTTTCCATGCCGTGGGAGCATCGCTACCGGAAGTTCAGACTCTTGAATTTTTGTCAGTACAACGTAATGGCAAGAGCCTGACGTATCAGGAACTGAATGATATTGTAATGCAACATGAAGCTAGCAAAAATCTCTCGAGTAACAACAGTAAGGACATAAGAGCAGCAAATCACGTTGAAGGCGTTGTTAGAGGTTTTAAATGCGGATCGAATGGGCACATCGGGCGTTATTGTCCCAATCAACATATTCGTCGTTACAAATGTAACAAATTGAGGAATCACATCGCCAAGGATTGCGCGATTTCATCACAAGAACCACCAAGTTTCTCAGACAATAATCCAGGACACAAAACTCAGAATGGTGCTGGTAGCTACTCTCGAGTGGCAGTTTCAAGCCGGTCAGGGCGGGGTTTAAAGAGAAGATTAAATGCAGATAACTTGAGAGGTGCAAAGAGGGGTAGATCGAATGCTTGTAGGGGTTGAGGTGGTAGTTTTCAGAACAGTTACAAGGGAAATAACACAAACAAACAAAACTTCAATAAATCTACCAATCAGAGCAGTACAGAGAAGTATACTGAGGGAAACAGCTTCAAAAATGGTGAGTTAAATGAATTGAATGAACAAAATATTACATTGACTAGAGACATTGATATAGCTGTTACTTAGAATTCTGAGTTACTTAGAAAAAAAAAAATATTCTAAGAGAATTAGAATTTAGAGAGAAAAAATTTCCGCTTCACCCAGCCGGGAATCGAACCCGGGTCTCCCAGATACGCGCCGGGCACTCTTACCGACTAAGCTACCGGGAACCACAGAAATTCACTCTCAAATTCACCCCATACACCGTCTAACCTCCTTTAGGCAGGAAACGATGTTGACTCATTTACAACAAGTAAGTAGTGACAGATATATAACAGAATTCCGAGCCGATTCTGGAGCGACAGAACACCTAACCAACACTAAGATCGTTTTCAAATTCTTTGATGAAACAGATCAAGGAGTAATAAAATGTGCGAACAAAGATAAGTCAGCGGACTTGAAAACGGAGGGAGTAGGTAAAATGGAGATTCAGTTGGCTAGCAGTAGGACGTTAGAGGTAGATATGGTTATCTTTGCTGAAGCTCTCAAGGCCAACTTATTGTCTCTCCGTAAGTTCACAGAAATGGGCCTTGCCATTTACCTAGACAATAAGAAAATTGACATTTTCGATGCTGAATCGAATGAGTTGTTCACCTCAGGTCTATATAAACGCCCTTACTGGATAATTGACCTGGAGACTGACAAGTCAAATTCAAGTTGTGACAGTTCAGTTAAAAGAATCAATAGAGGAGTCGTAGCGAATATGGCGGAAGGTGATTCAGGGATAAAAAGGTATCTTACTCGAAGTGTAACGGCAAAGATTTTGAAAAATTCTAAACAAGAGAAAATAGAGAATTTGCCTGAAAAGACTGAAGACATGCTTGTCGAAACAGAAAATAAGAAGAAATCAAGTGAGAAATCGACTGAAGGCGAGAAAAGTGATAGAAGTAGAACTCCGTATGAACAGTCCAACTTCGATTATACGTTGTGGGATCGAAAGGTTCATAACCTTGATGAAGCACATTACGAAGCGCCAAGCGAAGAAGTTTCTCCCTTTCCTAAAATTGACAGGACGTTCTTAAATAATAATAAAGCAATGCTGTGGCACGTGAGACTGGGTCATGTGTCACTTGCATATCTCAAGGCCCTGCAAATGAAATTTCCAGATAATAAAGAACTTAATGACGTGATTTTCGATGACTCAATTTCGAAATGTGAAGTGTGCCTAGCTGCAAAATTTAATAAACTCCCATTCCCAATCACGTGAAGACGGGCCACTCAACCCCTGCAAATAATACACTCAGACGTAATGGGTCCCATCTCACCCAGTACTAGTCACCAGGGATACAGATTTATTTCAGTCTTCATTGATAATTACTCGCATTTTGCGATGGCGTATCCCATGAAGCCAAAGAGTGAGACAGGATATTGTTTGGAGATGTTTGTAAAAAGTACGAGAAATCTATTAGGTTATGACGCGAAAGTCTGCTACCTAAGGTCAGATCAGGAAACTGAATTTACTGGGGGTTACACAGTAGAAGTGTTAAGAAAGTTAGGTGCGGAGTTACAGCTTGCTTGCCCAGATACCTCAAAACACAACGGTGTGTCTGAACGCTTCAATCAAACGATCCAGAAGAAAGTTAGATCTTACATGTTCAATGCAAAATTACCAGAAAATCTGTGGGATCTAGCTTTACCAGCAGCTGTCTATAGCTACAATCGTACCACTCATAAGTCTAACGATATGATTAATCCTCTAGAAAGATTCTCCCCAAATCATGGTTTTGATATTAGTCAAATTAGAAGATTTGGATGTGAGGCATTTGTTAAAGTACAGAGGAAAACAGGTCCCAAATTTCGCGCCCTAGGTATGCGAACTATTCTAGTTGGGTACACACCGACGGGATATTTACTCCTGAGACCTGAAGAACGAAAGTATTATGAAAGTAGGCATGTCAGGTTCGACAAGAAAGTAGTCTATGGTGAAAAATATCAACAGAGCGACATCAAAAACTTTCCGGAAGTGGGTGAAGAGATCAATAAGGAAAATTGGTTTATCAAATTTAGTGAAGAAGAAAAAGATACTGAGAATTTTTTAAAAACGGAGGGAGAATCAAAGAGGAGACGAGGCAGACCCAGAAAAGTAAATACATTGGCATCTGACTTGAATACTAAAGATGAGAGTGAGACGGTCAAGAAAACTGTCGATAATTCAGGCATTTCTAATCTGCCAGCTGACGAGAACCTTAAGACGAGCGTTTTACTTGCCTGTATTTCAAGTAATGAAGTTGAAACAGAAGTAACCAAAATGAATGACGAGATTGTTTATGCACTTTTGTCCAAAATTAACAGTGATCCAACCAACTACAAGGATGCAATGAGATGTGTAGATAGTGAGTCCTGGAAACTTGCCGTTGATGAAGAATTGAAATCAATGGAAAGAAATCAGGTTTGGAAGTTGGTTGATAGACCCATTAAGATGAGTAATGGCCAGAGGTTGAACATCATTGACTCAAAGAGGGTATTCAAACGTGAACTTGAAGCAAACGGGAAAGTGAGGTTTAAAGCTCGGTTGGTTAATCGAGGATTTAAGGACAAAAATGTATACGAACTGTGGGAGACCTATCCCCCAGTTTCAAGGTTACCATTGGTCAGAACAGTCTTAGCCATTATAAATAAATACGATCTGGATGTGTGCCAATTAGATGTAAAGACAGCTTTTCTAAGTGGTGTCATTGATGAGGAAATTTTCATGGAGATTCCGGACGGAATTCCACACACTGACGATGTGAGAAAGAGGAAAGTTCGCAAACTCGAACGAGCTCTCTACGGACTACGTATCAGTCCCAAACGGTGGAACGTCAAGTTCACTGAAGTCGCTTTAAGTATGGGGTTAAAAAATTCTGACTTGGAACCATGTCTGTTCACCTGGCGAGATGGACAGAAATTTTTAATCTTGCTTTTATATGTAGATGACATTTTGTTGGCAAGTAATGATGGTTCAAAGTTGAATGAAGTCAAATCTAAGTTGAGCTCTGAGTTTGAGATCATGATCTTGGGAGAACCTAAAGAGTTTTAAGCATTCCGATTAAGCGAGACAGGAATAATCGAACACTTAATTTACGTTAGGAGAAGTATGTTGAGAAAATACTTAAAAGATTTGGTTTCGAACAAGCTCATCCTCAGAGAACCCCAATGGAAACTAATCAAGTGACTAACCAGAAAAGGAAAATGAGGGAAGAAGACACTGAAGACGAGAAATTGAAAACAACTGAGACTAGAGAGAATATTCCCTCCTATCGAGAAGCAATAGGAAGTTTGTTATATTTGGCTGGAGCTACGAGGCCGGATATCTCATACACCGTTAATGTATTAAGCAGACATCAGATAATCCCAACTGATAGCGATTGGCAGATGGTAAGAGAGTTTTTAGGTACTTGAAAGGTACTATGAAATTGGGTTTAACATACATTGGCGAAAGAGACAATATTCAATGTTATTCGGACGCAAGCTTCGCGGACTGTAGAAACTCATTGACGACTTGTGGGTTCGTAATTAAGTTGTTTGGTGATTCGATACTTTGGCAAACTCACAAGCAATCGTATGTTTCATTATCTACTTGCCAAGCCGAATATGTGGCAATGAGTGAGGCCAGTCAAGAGATGTTGTCGATTTACAACTCATTGAGATTCATTTTAATTGAGCCTCCTTTACCCACGACACTGTGGTGTGACAATCTCGCTGCAAAAACCAATGCGGAAACTAGTGGGGGTAACAAGCTGAGACATGTCATTGAATTTAAGGGGAAACGGAACCCCTTTGTCTGTATGAACTTTTAGAATTGTGTTTTCTCCTTCAATTATTAATTTTTATCTATGAAACTACTTTATCGATTTGATCATTGCATTGTTGAGTCAATGAAGTAGTTTCATAAATATAAAATAATAATTGCAGGAGAAAACACAATTCTAAAAATTCATATAGACACAGGGGTTCCGTTTCACCTTAAGGTTCATCATGTAAAAGAATGTATTAATAGAGGGTTTATAAAAATTGAATGAGTCAAATCAGTGGATCAGCTTGCTGATATATTTACGAAATGCTTACCCTTCACCCTGCATAAGAAACTAGTTGATGAGATCATGAATACTAATTTGTAAATATTAAACTATATTTTCTCTATTTGATCTAGAAGCTAATTAATTATCTAAGCTGTGGAAGATCTCCAACTAGGAAATCGATGAACTAGACAAGGAGAATCAAGAGAAGAAATAACTTACTAAAGAGAGAAAACGAAAGCATGGGGGAGGGAGTGTTAGATTTTAAGTATGCCCGCTTTCGTTTCTGCGTTACCGACGGTTGATTGGTTTGGGCCTTCGGCCGCCATCTGTGGCATTCGCGTTTGTGCGAGAGTGTCTACTTCACTTGGACGACAGACCTCGAGACGTGTGCTTGTTTAATAAAGACTTTTTCATTTTTCTAATTAAACCTGTGTTTAATTGACTGCCAACTCCTGCCATAATCCTTCAATAAACAATGTCAAAAGTTTATAAAAAAACTTGTTGGCGCGTTTTAAAAAATCCGAAAAAAATATATGTGATAGAGTGTCTATCAGAGAATTAATGGTCAAATTCTTAAAGGGTGTATCGATATAGGGCCTAAGATATTAATTATTTCGTGAAGCCGCGGTAGATAAAGTGGAGTGGTGAGCTCGCTACGCTGAGCGAGTCGTGCTGGTAAGTCTGCGGTATTGAGCGGATGTTCCGAGTATCTATAAAGTGAATTCGTGATTATTCACATTTGATTCCATTCTTTTTCTTTCTATCTGAAATTATGAGAAGTACAGAAAAACAATAAAAATTTATTGAAAAGAAAAAAGACCCAAATTGCTATAGGTAAATTCAACGAAGAGGCATGCATTTTTACGTTATTTCACAATGTATGTACATTACTGTTACTTGAAGATATTTTACAACATATTTACATTACTACTACTATCACTATAAGCAAGTGGCAGACATTTTTAAGTTATTTTACAGTGTTTCGAATTTCGAATTCATCGTCCAGGGAATGAATTTTACATTTGAGACTGAGTATTAGAAATCGGTCTAAAACAATGAAATTGTCGAGTCCCCACAATGAGTGAGGCATTTCCTTAGCGAGAGTGCTCCAAATACTTCCCTCCTCCTCCTTTCAGGTTTAAAGTATTAATTGCACCCAAAGCCGTCAATTCCAGTTATGAATGAGTCAGTAAGAAGATCATAAATGATATAACAATGAAAAACCCGCCAATTTAGAATCCCATGACAATAGTACCACCAAATGTATACTTCTCTCTTGCACTATTCTTCTTTCGTTTTTATTTAACAGGTATGAGTTGTAAACATTTTTCTAGAAAATTCAAATACATCATGGGATAATACCTCCACAAACTCTTTTATCCTGCAAATCATAAAACTAAAAAGAATAATTTACTGAGAAACCACTGAGTATGTTTCGGTCGGCAAACTCAGCCCGACGCGACTTCACTAAATAATTAATATTTCAGGCCTTATATCGATACACCCTTTAAGAATTTGAGTATGAGTTCTCTAATAGACACTCAATCACATTTTTTTTTTGATTTTTTAAAAGGCGCCAACATGTTTTTTAATAAACTTTTTGTTGTTTATTAAAAAACATGTTGCAAATTGCACTTTTTTGCAAAAATGAAATTTTTATATGAATCTATCATCCTTTAGCAATAAAAAAAGACTATAATTTTTCCGATACAACCAATATTTATCGAGTTATAATGTTGTAAACAATTATTTACTCAGAGACACCTTCAATTTTGTATGTTGTATAACTTTTTGAAAAAAAAAATGTTTTTCCTCACGTTTACAACCATTTGTAAACCCCTTCTATAACATATCCGAAAATCGAGCAAAAGTAATTTTTGACCTATTGAAATAGTGTGGAATGCCTCTTATGTCAGTGTTCTAAACATCATATTCAAATTTTGAATAATTAACTTGGCTTGACGAATTAAAGCTGCGATTAACATGCAGAAGATAATAGACACTTGAAAATAATCATGAATTTTTCAAGTACTTGCGGTTTCAGACAAATATTCTTCAATTCTTCGGTAAAAAGAATTGAAAAGGGGCGTAAATATTCATTGTGGAGCTCTTAAATGGCCCATGATTAAAATTTCAAGGGCCTACAAAGACATTTTTGTCATTCCGGCCGTAAGGCAGCGTTTCATGGACGCTCCGCTTCGCTCTGCGTCCGTGAATCTCTGCCTACGGCCGTCATGACAAAAAATATTGGTCGTCATACGGCTAAAAAAAAAACCTTTCTGACGAATATGATTGCAGTCCTCGCCTTCGGCTCGTGGTGCAAACCTCATATTCGCCAGAAAAGTTTCTTTTTGGCCTAATGACGAAATATACTATTTTATCCTCAAGGAGATAAAACTGTCTGTAAAGACACATTACCCTAAAATTATACGGTCAAGGCTTTGCAGCTTCAAACGAATTGTGTTTCAAAATTTGAGGGTCCTTTACATGAGGTTCAATTGACCACGATCATAACAAATTATTGTACCGATAGAGAATTTCCGCATTTAACCCTTGATCACTCGCACTCGGCCGCCAGCCTTCATAGTCCTTACACACATGCACTTTCTGTTTCGGTGGTGGCGTCTCAGAGGGAACTTGCATGGCATTTACGTTTTCGGTGTCGTCGATTCCGCCTTTTTTGGTTCCCCACTCCCAAGATTAGAAATTCAATTGTTATTAACAATTTCATTGTTAAAACCATTCTATCTCGTAAACTATTAAAGATACAAAAAAAGTTGAATCTTAAAATGTTTCTCTAGCTATTTCGAATAAATTATGTCTTCTATAAAATTTCGATATATCGAACGCTTTGAGAGAGATGAGCGCAGAAAGAAAGAGTCGCGCACTTAAATAAGCCCGTTCAACAGTACATGAAGCGCACGCACTGTGGAATGAGTCATCCGTGTTCAAGTTATCGTTTTAATTTCATATTGAGGGGGATTTTCTATATTCTGCTTCTGTTATTCTCATAGTGGATACAACAGCTGAAATATAATGATGGAATAAAAACAGGTTAACCACTTTTATTTAGAATATTCTGGCATGTTTCTGGGATTACACATCGACAAAACCTCATGCATACTAAACCAGCAACAAAACACCAACAAGATTTCCACGTGCGTTTAGTGCAACAGCAATTAAGAATCAATTCATCAATTGGTCGGTAGAGATTACTAATTTTACTGGGGGCATGGAAGTCATCTTGGGAATAGCCAAATTTGAGGGGATCCGCGATAGCCAAATTTATAATATTTAATTACCGTTAAATATTGTAGCTATCAATTTGCTAGCATCACTCTTAAATTTTTTTGAGTGCTTAAGTATCATCAATTCAAATATTCCAATTTTTAACTATTTGATCAATCAATAATTGAGGTAGGAAGATTGATGATTATTCGTGTAATCGAAAATCCCCTTTTAAGAAATTTGCATTATTCACTTAGTGGTAAATTTACAGTCTCATATTAACAAATTTTAAATACATCATGTGACGAGGCATACTCACTTATTTTTTATTATTTTTCTACATATTTTTTCCCAGTACACACTGCCCCCTAAAAGGTAAATTCCGCTACCGTTGGATACCCCTTCCCCAGACTTTTCCCCTCATCGCCCCTCTACCCCCGCCCCTGGACATCACGAAGACATCAGCCGAAGGAAGACATCAATTCCGGCCCCACCCGATCAATTGGAGAAGCCATCGCCTCCTGGAAATTCCCCATACTGGACCCCCGAATATCCAACATCTGCAATAATCCCTTGCGAGACATCCCTGGATTGTGGTCATCGTCACCACTCACCCGTGCTGATTGGCCCCGATTGCTCCCGAATTAAAACCCGAAGGACTTCGACACCTGACGAACCCCCACGAATCGCAGAAGAAAAGGAAAGACTCGTCACTCGTGTAACCGCGCTCCCGGACATTGCCACGTGCGCCCCAAGAGTTGAAGAAATAGTGCATATACCCCGAAATTCTGTATATTGGCTTTTGGGATAGAGTAAAGAGGATTTTGGTGCCCGAGCTCATCCCGGCTCTAAATACTGTGCTCCTGGAGTCTGAAAGGAGGAACGAAGGCTCAGTCGCAGGAGTTGCTGAAGGACCTGAATTCTTGGACGTCCAGCGGTGAGCCTACACTATTTAGTTTCCGCCCCTTCAGTTATTATTTTCATATTTAGTTGCATTCCCTCGACAGAACTAGCTTCTCCCCTTTTTCCTGCATTAGAGTCACTCCCTTTTGCACGTGTACAAAAGTTGCCTGGCCTTACCCATGACCCTAGATCCAAGTAAAAGGCATTTCAAGCGTCTCACGACGATCTATCATGTAAATTAATGGAAATATAGATATTCAGTTAATTTTATCCCTCATTTGTCCTCCTTATTTACTTGCCCTAAATCCCCTTTTAGGAGATGATAATAATTAAATACTGAAAGGTCACAATCATTATTCGAGAAAAATAAGATTATTAATATTATATTATTTGAAAAAATAGATCAACATATTTTAAACCTTCATCAATGTAAGGGTCAAATTCTTGTAATCCTTTAATGAAAAAGAAAGCATAATGGCTGCCGAATGAGAACTCGAATTGAGAAAAGTCGAATCGATTTCTCTGGAAGTCGAACTCGAATGAGAACGAGCTTCGGGAACTTACTGTCAGATGGCATTGCTTGGGAAATTGGCGCGAATTTTGAATCACATTTCGGATTAGAATTAGAATACAACATACAAGTACATCCTCTTATAGGTAATGTCTATTAGACGTGTAAATCGTGTATGTAGCGTGGACTATGAATATGAAAAGGGAGCCCATTCAATAAAAATTCATAAATAAATGATTTGTTAAGGTTTTCTCGGTATTGTCTACTTAAAATGCTGACTGATTTTTTTTTCTTAATTCCCGTGGTTAGATTGGTTCTGCATATCATACGTGGATATTTAATGGAGATGCCTATTTCATGTACACCGGATTGATTTTTCATGTATTGTTTAAACAAAAGGAAAGAAAAATCAATTGTCATAGGGAGAATTTTGTGCCTGAATATGGCAGACATTTTAACAAAGTTAAGTCGTTATGATATTTGCCTCCATCCCGACTAATTGTTGAGTAAATAATGATAAATGAATTCGTTCGTCATTGTTTATCATTTGTTATCAAACGGTTCAGTGGGGGGAAAAATAATGAAGACCAATCTTTTTTGAAATGTCTTGAATAATTTGAAAAAAATGTTTTCCCATTGAAAATCGATTTTTTGTATTGAAACAAATTANGTTATCAAACGGTTCAGTGGGGGGAAAAATAATGAAGACCAATCTTTTTTGAAATGTCTTGAATAATTTGAAAAAAATGTTTTCCCATTGAAAATCGATTTTTTGTATTGAAACAAATTATCTCAAAGAATAATTTGGAATACACGGAGTAGATTCCTTAATGAATCATATGTATCATATAAAAAACATAAGCAATTGCGTGAAATGTCAAAGAAAATTTAATCAACATTTTTGGTAGGCAATATCGAAGAAACCTCACAAATAAATCATCTGTTTATGAATTCATATTGATGAAACCGTTGCAAATACGGAAAAATGTTTAAGAACATAATTTCTTCGGAATGTTGGGTGTTTTTATAGGAAAAAAAATTCTGTCCAAAAGAGTCAATTTGTCAATGTCTTACATACTAAGAAGATCAGGTCAATATAGAGACGAAGGACTTTTGGAAATTTTTCAAATTTTTCAAATTCGGTTCACTGAGTCTGAATTGATTCATTATTTTGGGCTTTTTTGGGGTTCAAATGCCAGCTGAGTCACGTGAACCCGAATACTGCAAACTGGGTGAAATGAAGGAGCAGAAATTAATCTCCTCGGATGTTGTTCAACAATTCAACTGAATTTCCAAGTTCAAATAAAAATCACAAGGATTTCTGAATTACATTCGAAAATTTGAAAAAAATTCAAATGATGTATCAAAGTTTCAAGTTCAGGAAATTCTCGAATAATTGTAAAAATAGCTACAAGAAATTTTATAACAATTGTTTTGCACTCCGAACAGATTTCACTGATAATTATGATGAAAATCCCAATCAGTCATCACAGAAGTTCAAAATGAGTGAAACACTCACTGAAATATTGAAATTGAACAGGTCATGAACCGAAACAAATAGTTCTCATTAATCGCAAGATTCATTAGAATAAAATGAAAGCAAGAGAAGGTATAATGAAAGAGCATCAACTTTGCGACTGCACTCTGATTGGTTGAAATGAGGAAGGAGAAAACAATTTTTAGAAAATCGAGGAATTCAATCAATTCTTTCAACAAATTGACAAAATCTTCAAGTTACATGAAAAAGAAATTCATAAGATTTCAGAAGATCATGTAAGATAGAAAAAATTTCACATCATTCATCAAAGTTTCTGAAATCTTTCAATGAAATTGTGAAGAACATCATGAATTAGTAGAGAAGACTTCAAATCAGCGAAAAGATATCAGGATTGGTTAGATAATTGTTCCAGAAAAAATAATTGAATGTTTTTGTAGGGGCGTAAAGGGGAATGGCGATAGAGGAAAAATCTGAAAAATTCTGGAGTACCGAGCATTTCATGCCCTGAATATAATCTCAATTCCATATTACAATTAAAATCGAAAGTCTGTCAAATTTTATTCAATGAGCATAGAAATTAAAAAACAGAATCACTCATTGAAATATTGAAATTGAACGGGTGATGAACAAAATCGATTGTTCCGTTAATCTGCATAATCAGTATTATGAAAATTCTTATGAACAATTAATTTAAGAAAATGGAAAAAGAAGAAAAGGCATAATGAGAGAGCATCAACGTCGCGGCCGCGGCGGCGCTAGTATTACAAAAATTCAATACAGTAGAACCCCGTTATAAGAGCGCGCCTGGGGGTGTAGAGGTAGTGGATTCGGCGAAAGCGCTTATATTTCGTTACCCCCACCATGCGCTCAGTGGTAACTCCAGTTCTCGGAACTTCCAGCGAAAAGAGAGGAATAAGAAATAAACAGCTTGAGTATTTTTCAAGTTTTATATATAGATATTTTCGTTAAATAATTTTTTTATTATTCACTAAATTTTCAACAATATTCTTTTCCATGAACATGAATATAGATTTTTTCACCAACTTGAAAACAACTTTTTTCGTGCTATAAAAATATTTAAAGGTCCATTTTTTTTCATGAAAATGTTTTCCAATATTTTAATTAACAATTGAATAAAAAATTAATGTGATCAATTTTTTTTTATTGACAGTACCCTTTACTAAATAATAAACGATGGACTTTTATTAAAGTTTACTTTAACTGTTTCTTAACTTGTTCTCGTGACGGTCGAGTGTGAACTGAATTCATTTTTCAAAAATTTCACTGCCAGAATATTTCACATTTGTAGTCTCCTGGAAATACAAAACAATAGGGCATCCGAGTAAACATCGATGTGTTTACGTTCGGGAGTCGAGAGTGTTAGGGAGTGGGGGAAGCCTTCACGCTGGCGAAAAAGCGATCGAGGAGAAGTGGGCATACATCGGGGCTCCTTATAACGGGGTTCTACTGTATTAATAGCGATCCCTGGAGGCGATCAAGGTTGGTGCCTTCTCCATCCAAAAATTTCTGCTTGACTAGAATTTTTTCGCGGATTGTTTCATAGAAAGAGTGCTCTACGTTATTTTTGAGAAAAAAAATCATTCAAAAATCAGGGTATCCACCTGGAAGTTTCAACAAAATTCTGACTTTTCCCGGTCAAATTGATAAAATTCCTTGACGATAGAAAACGTTTTTTTTATGAAAGAATTTTTAATTTAAAGACTCTAAGGGGAAAAGCGTAGTAGGACGTTTTAGTGGGGACACCAGCATTCCATTTTGAAGGCCATAGAGAGGATATTGAAGTTTACCTTAAGGGTATTATGGCGGGGTCCATAGCTGGAAAAAAAGCAGAGAATTCAATGAAAATTGCTGAACAGATTATTCGATCCATTTGAAAGCCGTGTGCAAAATGTCAAGACCCCTACTTAAACAATAATAATGGGAATAATTTTTTAAATTGTTACTTATACACGCGGTTGAATGGAGTATCGGTAATTTTAGTGCTTTTCCTACGTTATCGATAGATCAATCGAAACGCCTAAAGGAGGTTAGGCGGTGTATGGGGTGAATTTGAGAGTGAATTTCTGTGGTTCCCGGTAGCTTAGTCGGTAAGAGTGCCCGGCGCGTATCTGGGAGACCCGGGTTCGATTCCCGGCTGGGTGAAGCGGAAATTTTTTCTCTCTAAATTCTAATTCTCTTAGAATTCTTTAATGCCTAAAGGAGGTTAGGCGGTGTATGGGGTGAATTTGAGAGTGAATTTCTGTGGTTCCCGGTAGCTTAGTCGGTAAGAGTGCCCGGCGCGTATCTGGGAGACCCGGGTTCGATTCCCGGCTGGGTGAAGCGGAAATTTTTTCTCTCTAAATTCTAATTCTCTTAGAATGCCTAAAGGAGGTCTCCCGGAGTGAGGTTTCCTACGTTATTGATCTATCGATAACGTAGGAAATTCACAAAAATTACCGATGCCCCATTCAACTGCGTGTATAAGTAGCAACTTCAAAAATTATTCCCATTATTATTGTTTAAGTAGGGGTCTTGACATTTTGCACACGGCTTTCAAATGGATCGAATAATCTGTTCAGCAATTTTCATTGAATTCTCTGCTTTTTTTTCCAGCTATGGATCCCGCCATAATGCCCTTAAAGGGGTAAAACAGTTGATAAATGAAGATAACCTGACATTGATAATCAATAAGCGATAGATGGATCTATGCACATTAACTCCTTTACCGAACGAAATTGAAAGGCAGACGTCGGTAAAATAAAATTATCTTTGATTGGCACAAAGACCCATCAAGTGAATTTTCATAATTTTCAAATTTTCACCTTCAAAATTTTCCTTGGATCATAATTTTCATCCAATTCAGATTTTTTCAGAGTTCAAAGAATAAAATTGAGTATTCGTTGGAATGGGAAAAAATAAATCTTTTAGATTTAGTCAGCTCCACTCGATTTTTTAGACATTATGCAAGAACAATTCCCGGTTTTACAGATTTCCCTGGCGGCTGCACACCTTGAAAAATACGCACGCGGAGAAATAGTATAGCAAAATATCTGGCACATGGGCGGTAGCATAAATCCTTGCCGGCCCTGTAGTGCGTGATCAGTCCCGAAATAGCATATTTCGATACGAGTCAGACGGAATGTTCATGAGTGTGAAGTTGGCGGCCTGAGGCGAAACCGAGGGCTGCCAATGACACGAGCTGAAAATTGCCATCTCACATGTGTCGAACAATATTTCTTGACAGTGATGTTACGTTCAGGGAGTGGCCGAACTATGCCTTTTTGCTTCCGAATAGAAGCTTTGTATTCATGATTTTTTTCGATTTGCCAATTTTCGGTGGAAATGTCTAGAAATGTCATGAAACATGAAGAAATGATATTTTTAAAAAATGTCTGTATGTGTGTGCATGTGTGTGCACATTTATGTTCGTTTGTCCAGAGCTGTCCCTATAACTAGAGAATGATGAACGCAAAGACGCTGAAATTTTGGCTGCTAATTGGTACTACTATTAGTCAAATTTGTGCCAAAGTGCAGCTCGATCGGTTGAGCGGTTCCGGCAATATAGCGATTCCTCAAAAATCATTTTTTGCCAATATCTCCTTAACCGTTTGACTGATTCCAATTTTTGTTTTAAATACTCGTCGTGATGATACCTATTCAATTGGATCGAGAAAAGGCCATTCCACCTGGAGCAATGTCGTTTTATTCTCGTTTTTTCATTTTTTCACTGAAATTGCTTGTGCGCACTATAACTGAAAAAAAAATTGAGATAGAAACTTGAAACTTGGTACGATTTTAGGTCTTATGATAACATAGTTTGGGATTGAAGCTCAGCGAAATTGGACAATTAGTTTCGAAGATATTCAACTTTATATGTGCAACTCTTTTCCTCAATATCTCGAAAACTACTGGTCCGATATAATTCTTTTCTTTTCAAAATGTCCGGCTTGATGTCATCTATCTAGATCTAACAAAACATGTATACCTTCCGATTGAAAAGTTCAGAGATATTTTCATTTGTCTATTTTTTGGTCGGAATTCACTTTTGCGCACTATGACACGAGTAAAACTCAGGGAAACCTTTTGAAAGTTTGTCTTATTGGTTAGAATTGTCAAGCTTTGATGACCGCCACCGCACCTTCCCCGTGTGACTACTACCGATTCTCATATTTATTTATTGTAATTTCATATTGATTTCAAATGATCAACTATGTGTAATCTCTCTGTACTGTAACGTGTTATTTTATTTCGACCGTTCAACGGTGAAATTTACCATCCAGACGAGAAGTCATCACTGCGAAGCGAGAGTCAAAAGGGTTTATTTGGGGTTATAACTAATGCTTTGTTTTTTTATTTTTGTTATTGTATCGAGCCACATATAGGGACTTCGGCCGCCTCGGACGTCGGGTCTCCAAGGAGCTGGAAAGGGGGAAACTCCAGAAAGTCATTATGTGGTAAAAGAGCTGCTTTTGTATTTGGATCGACTTCCCGCGTTGGAGGGATAGCTCGAGTGCAGTTCACCGGCGGCGCCACTTGTCGGAGGTGACGGGACGAAGGCGGTTATCGGCCGAGATTTGTGAGACCATTTTGGATCTCCACGTCTAACCGGAAGTGATGGTTTAGGCAGTGCGAGATATTTATTCCCTATTTTGGTGAAGTTGTTTTGTGGAGAGTCACACAGCTGAGATGCAGCTGAGTGTCTATTGGAGAATAAGTCTGGTTTGGTTGGGTTACAACCAATCAGAGCGGCTCATGGAACGGCCCTGGCCAATGGGGTTCGATTGGCGGGAAGTGTCCCGAACGCATGGGAGAAGCGTGGGTTTTAGACTCACTTCTCGTTTGGGTGGCGAGCGAGCTGTTGCTCTGTGGTAAACCTCTTGCCGTCGGAAAAATTCATCTTGGTGTGGACACCAGCGTTGACTGGATTTTGGATTATTTGGACAATCTTTCGCCCTGGCTCCTGGACTAGACTCGTTGGAGATTGTGGTGAGCGGAAGAAGAGTTCCAGAAATATCATTCTGTATCTGTTTTGTATCGACAACGATTAGAATTCGCTCATTAGCTTGTGCAATTTTTGACACCGCTTAGCGTCGGGCGAAGTGACGCCATTAGAGTATTTTGATTTTCGGGGCGAGTTCTTATCGTCTGTTCGGCAGAGGTTAGCCNGGGTTTATTGAATAAATTATTTATTCCCCGGATTATTGCATTTTTGGATAATTTGTTAGATAAGAGAACCAAGTCATTTCGGAAACTCCAGAACAACCATTTGTATCGAGAACCCAGCCGCCACCGCGGTTGTCTGAGCTGTCGGAGGTTGTTCTTTCGTCTCGAATAATTGTCTATTTAATTTGTTGTTTGAATTGCACGGTTCACCCGTGCTGGCGCCCAACTTTCTTTTCGTTGTTTGGTCGCTGAGGGCTGCGTATTTTTCACCGTCCGCAGAGGTAAGAAAATACGTCACAGTACATACGTATGTATACAGAGAAAAATATTTGAAAAATTATTTATTTTCCTTGCTATATATACCCTATTCTGATTTTTACGTGTATTTTCGGTGTTATGGACCAACTTCCTCTTCAATCGTGTTGAACCCCAGGAGCTATACGCCACGTACAGACTCTCCTGGTGACCAAGGGAAATCATGAAAAACCTTGGTCGACGCGGCGTCCATCGACCGTGCTTCATCGATTTTTTTTTCATCTGACGACGGTAGCCGAAGTGGTTAAATCGCTCGGCTGGACGGTGGGACCCCTGAGGCGCGGGTTCGAGTCCAGAGTGGGGCAAGATTTTTTAATCTTTCGGAAACCGTCGAAGGGAAGTTTAGACACCGAGAATCATCGGAGAAGGGTTAAGAAAACATCTTCATTTTGACTTTCATTTTTCTAGAAAATTATAGAAATTTCGAGGAAAGTAAAGGAGTATTCAGAAAATCTGAGGAAATTCGTGATAATCCTTATGTGTCCAATTTTTGAAAAGATGGATTGGGTCGGATCCATTCGGAAGCGTACTACCAATAAAATTGGTAGAAATGAAAATAGGAGAAAAAAAAATACGTGGAGAGTAGCAGTCATATGTAATTGTCAAATGGGTTCCGTCGCGCTGCTTGTTTATTTACAAGTAAACGAAAAGACTTTTCGTTTACGAGTGAACGAACAGGCACCTTTCGGCATGAGGTGGACGTAGTAGTAGTGTCAAAAATGCTTTTCCACCCATATCTCCCGAAGCGTTCGATTGATTTATTCTAACTAGCTAAAGGAACATTTTGTAGTTCGTTTTTTTTTCTGTATTTATAATAGCTCACGAGATTGACCATTTTTAACAATTAATTTGTTAATAACAATTGAACTACTGATCTTTCGAGTTGGGAATAAAAAAATTTGGAATCGGCGACTCCAAAAACGTAAATCCCGTCCACGTTCCCAATAGGACATTACCATTGGAACAGAAAGTGGGCAGTATTGACCATGGCCAGAAAAAAATTGGGTTATAGCCTATGTTCACGTCCTACCTAAGGAACTTCCGCAGTAAGTATATGGGAGTAGAAGGAAATGGACTGTAGAGCTGGAATTTTGAGAATATATTCTTTGAGTGATTACAAATATACTTCCGAAGTCCCAATACGCTGAACAACGTATAGATTGTTGAGGAGAAAATATGAAAAATGTGTCATTAGCACAGAGTCTTATGGCACCACTTTTTCAAAAATCACAAAAAAATAATCGACAATGGAATTAAAATCCAAACGCTTCACGAAAAAACCGTATATATTTCAGGAACATATCCCTACAATGTCATTAGCCGTCACCACAGGGATTATTTGTAATTATTGAAAATGTATGGCATAGTTTGGGATTTTAGTTACGTTAGAGTAAACTGCTGGCTGAACATGGCAACGTTGAGGGAGGTTAGAGTGCGCGCGACGGAGGCCATCGTGTGAACTCAGCCAAAGCGTATACTATAGATTTTTGAAAAATACAAAGAAATGAAAAAGAAAGCCAAATCAGCAATGTCGAATAAACGAAAATAGTGCACAATCAGATTTCTATAAGAGAAATTGTTTCAAATCGAATGAGGATTTTAAAAAAATTCTTGATGAAATAAAAAATTAGTAGAAGGAGGACCAACGTCCTTGGCGCGGATCAGAAGTTGGAGAATTAGATTGATATTAGACAATGAAAAACTCCGCGCCAAGAACGTTGGTCCTCCTTCTACTAATTTTTTATTTCATCAAGAATTTTTTTAAAATCCTCATTCGATTTGAAACAATTTCTCTTATAGAAATCTGATTGTGCACTATTTTCGTTTATTCGACATTGCTGANAAAATTTCTACTTCCCAGTAAGAACCAAACAAAAATTTTTCTTGGCGCAGTTTTTTTACAAAAACATTTGTTCTTGTTTTTTTAGGGAGATTTCATTATTTTTTTCAAAATAAACAAGGAATCGTTTTTATATCCTGTAAAGTTTTTCATTTTCAATTCAATTCGGCTCATTTATTTTTCACACGATAAATCATCTTTCCAATTAACAATCGAAGTTAAACAAATAGTTCTATTCCACAATCGTTATTTGCACCGACTTTTCATTATTTATTCAAGATTTTCCGACTGAATTGGCTTTTTCGAGAATTCATTTGTGCACGAAACTCGATTGAAAAATATCTGTGGAATTCATCATTCGTGCACCATATTCAATTTGTAAATTCCCGGGCTTCCCTCCTTGGTGCGTGTGGTTGTATTGCACTGCTACCAACTCCGTAACAAAAAAAATGATAGGAGTTAATGTGAAATGCGAGAATGTGCATATGAACCCGTTGCTATACGCGTATTTTTTTAAATATTGCTTCGAACAAAAAAATAGTTACATCAATGAGAAGCTTGTGGCCAATTTATACAATGTAACTAAGAGTATTTTTCATGTAGCTCGTCACGTTTGTATTTTATTTAATGGATATGATTCGGAGGTAGTGGAGGGGGTAGTTGCTTCGTGTAGAGATACACGGCAGCGATCGGCCATGTTTTGTACAATCGGAGTCAAAACTTTTCTTAGCCGATACGCTGCCGCGTATCTCGATTCTATACACGGAGAGAAATATTCAGTAAAAATTACGGAACTCACAATTCACTCACCGATTACGGAATCGACTCAGAAAATTTAAGTGATGATATCGTAATTTTTCACAGGAGATTCAGATAAAAATTACGGAACGCTCCGAAAAAATTCCGTGACAGTTCCGTAAAATTTCCTACAACCACATTTCGCTCTGGAATTATGGAAAAGATACGTAATTTTTATTGAATATTTCTCTCTGTGTAGTACAGTCGCGGACTTGAGTTCGTGAACAGCCTGCACTTGCATCCAATGTGTTTTGTTCATGAACTTCAGTACCCGACTGTACAGTATAGGATTTTATCGGGACACAAGAATACCAACTGCGTCGAACAAAAATGCGTGGTTGGCAAATCTCTCATGAATCATAAGTGTAAAGAAACCTAAGCGACGAAATTTCAATAGAAACTTTTCGAATGACTTTGAATTCCTTCCTTTTTTTTTGTTTTTTGGAATGACTTTTCGTCATTTCATTACTTTTTTTTCAATGGATGCAGCGGAGTGTCGGAACCTTTGATATTTTCCCCCATTCTATAGCCTCAAAATTTACTGCGGAAGTTCTTTAAGCACACGCATTTTCTCCACAAGAAGGCAGAGCACCGCTTTAAAGTCCAAAATTGCACGTGCAATTTTGGAAGGTTGACAATAGTATGTGTACCATACTTTTGTGCGGACTTGATGCAAATGCACATTACAATTATGTAATTTTCTTCGTGTATTTAAGGAGCGTGACAATCAAGCCTGTGTACTTACAGTGAGTAGATGTATGAGGCCGTGTCTGGCTCAACCGTTTTGCGAAGGGTCAGAAGGGTCTGCCTGAGGGTGTCCCGCGAGTGGGTGGTAGGTGGCCGATTAATTCGCGGTTTTATTCGCGGATTTAATTCGCGGTTTTAATTCGCGGTTGTGATTAGCGGATTAATTCGCTGATTTTTCGGCCAACGCTGTAGGAAGGGTCTGTTCTTGAGAGGTCGCTCGCTAGTGGCAAGCAAATTAATCAGTTAATTCGCGCATTCTTGAGCCTGACGGCCTACCTCCCCCCCCTCCACGCGCCTCCAATTAATCAGTAATTTCGCGGTTTTAATTCGCGGTTTTGATTCACGGTTTTAATTCGCGGTTTTTGGAGTGCAATGCTGTGGCGGAGCGGTCGAAGAAAGCTTAAGCTATAAAAAGGATGTGACGACAAATAAACAAAGAATATTTAAATTTAACTTTTTTTATTCATGAACATTACTGACTAAAATTTTATACATTATAATTGTTACTAAAAGATATATATAGATAGACATTAATTTTTAACATAGGTTTTTTCTATCAATTATGACATTTTACACCTCGTGCTGCCATTGGATCATTGGCAAATTCATGGCACCGACACCATCACAACCCTCAGGGCTAATCCCCGTCAGGAGCTCCCAGCTCTCTCGAGGCACCAACATGTAGGCCCCGTTGAGAATCAGCAGACATCCTTGCGGAGCCAGATCGATGGGTCTGGCTGGCCTCCCCATTTTCCCATCCTGAATCCTCCGCGTTATAAACTCATCCAACTGAGCTCTGGAGATTTGGTGGGCCCAGGCTTCTGGGAAGTTGACTCCAGGTCTCAGCTCCAGATACCCTGGATAACCCTGTAAGCAGAAAAAAAAGTTATAATAATTTTTGTTGATAAGGAAGAAGAGACAGTGAGGGCTTAATACTTACCAGAGCTGACGGGTAGAAAGTGAGATTTTCTACCTCCTGATGAGGCTGCTGATGATGCTGGGGATGATGCCAAAGGTACTGTTGATGCTCGGGCTGTTGATGGTGCTGAGGATGATGCCAAGGGTGCTGTTGATACTCGGGCTGTTGATGGTGCTGGGGACGATGCCAAGGCTGCTGCTGAGACTGTTGATGCTGAGTCTGTTGATGCAGCAGACACTCCTCATGATGCTGGAACTGTTGATCGTGCGGAAGATGCTGGGGTTCATTGTACTCCTCAGTACTGTACCCACTATCGTCATCATGATCATGATCATCATCATCATCATCATCATCATCATTATCATCATCATCCCCAAGCATCATTTGCTCCTCAGGCCTCCAGACATCATCAATTATGATGACGTCATCATCATCGTCGGTCTCCATTGCCACTTCTCGGTACGAACATTCCCAGACGATGACGACGTCATCATCGTCGGTCTCCATCCTGTTGAGTTCCTGGCGGGGATCTTCATGAATGATGATGACGCTGCCATCTTCGTCCTCATCCTCAGCCTCTCCGTCTCCTTCTTCTTCTGCTCTTCTAATGGCCAACTCTCGCTCCGCTTGCTCCTCCCGAAGTCGAGCCTGGTACTTGGTGGTGCGCTCTTCAAAGTCCTCGTCGAGCAAGAACTCCCACATCAAACCCGCTGCGGGATGAGCGGTGACCCACACTGTTGCCGGAGGGTCCAACATCACGTGGGCGGCCAAAAGGGGGAAATGTTGGAGAATGGCTTCATTCTCCGCGTGGAGAACCATGGTCTTCTCCAGCTCCTCGCACAGGTATTCCGCTGTATATCTTCTAACCCACTCCAATGGGNTCCTGAAGTCGAGTCTGGTACTTGGTGGTGCGCTCTTCAAAGTCCTCGTCGAGCAAGAACTCCCACATCAAACCCGCTGCGGGATGAGCGGTGACCCACACTGTTGCCGGAGGGTCCAACATCACGTGGGCGGCCAAAAGGGGGAAATGTTGGAGAATGGCTTCATTCTCCGCGTGGAGAACCATGGTCTTCTCCAGCTCCTCGCACAGGTATTCCGCTGTATATCTTCTAACCCACTCCAATGGGCAGAAAACATTCTCCTTAATTGCCACGTATTCCTGGATGGGATTCATTTTGCACAAACACGAAAACTTCCACAAACACTTGGATGAACTGTTACGATTTCCTGTCGTTTGAAGACGTTGTGGTAGACTGTGAATTGAGGGTGACTGACAAATGGCATTTATAGAAGTAAACTACCCCCACCACGAGAATTTTTCGGGGTTTTGCACATAGAAAAATGGCTAACACAGACCACTTACCTTACAAACAATAAAAGATCCAAAAACTATTCTTATAACCCAGACCGAGTGCTTCATTACTTTATTGAGGGAGAAAAACTATCATACCTCTCATTACTGGACCACCCTCGAAGAAAGAGGTGATCTGCTAAAATACCTATCCTTCCAACCATTAGGGGTGCACTGCTAAAGGCATCAACTCGAGATAGTAGACCGTTTTGGGGCAACCCCCTCTAGACTATGAAAAGAAAAAAAATCCCGTACAACACCAATATCTGAGTTATAAAATTTGAAAAATCCATTAGTTGTGAAATTAGGGGTATATGGAGAATTCCAAAGCTACTATCTGCATCGAAAAATCTGTACACTGCCTCAATTTTCAAATCATAAAACTTGAAAGGGTCATCGATTGGGGAATTCTCGGAAAGCTATACTCAATCCCTCTGGAAAAAATCTGTACTCTACTCCGTTATCTGATCAGCAGATTTAAAAGCTATATGATTCAGAGAGAATATTCAGCGAGAGTAAAAATGTGGAAAGCTGTAGGATCACTCTTATAAATCATGAGAATTTATCTGAAAAATCTCAAGAGCAGACTAGGATATGATGTTCAAAATACCTTGTCTTCTATCTCACAAAAACTTATTTTACACATGATTTATGACACCCCTATTTTCCTGTATTTCAGCTAGATAAGGGTAAGAATAGGTGTAAGAAAAAAAGTGAAAGTATTTCAGACTCAATTTTCTCTCGAGATAAGTGATCTTAAAATCACCTTTTCACAAAAAATTATCGCGTCATCCATGAAAATTTCTGTAAATTGTTTCCCTACATGATTTATCACCGTTATTCCCGAGGATTTTAGCTAGATCAGGCTTAAAAGAGTAAGAATGTAAAAAAGATGAAAGCTTTTCAGACTCAATTTCCTTTCGTGATAAGTGATCTTGAGAATACCTTTTCACAAAAAATTATCTCGCCTTCTGCGAAAACTCCTATCTTTGTATTTTTTCACGTGCTTTACCCCCTCCCATTGTTTAGATTATAAAGCCGAGGTTTTCCATGATTTTCCATCAGTTCTTACGTAAGACTTACGAGTAACGTTTCAATTTTTGTCACGATGAATTCTCTTGTGTGCAAGCAGTGGCTCAAGCGTTTGGAGGAAGAATATGATATCGTGAAGATGGAGCGAAGACCAGCGGAAATCCAACGAAGTCTCCATGACATCCGTGGTAAGACGCGAGAGGTCGAACAACTTTTGGATGAGGGTGTCTCTCAGGGTCAAAAATTGCGTTTGACATATATGTTATCGCGATTGAAAACATTCGAAGTTTCATTTAAAGCCTTGGAAACCGTTGGAAGAGGGTTGAGTGATAAGTTAGCTGATAAAGTGCGATGGGAGGATATTCAAAGTGCATTTGAAGGACGCATGAGGACTAGTGTCATCATTAATTTGAAAAAACAAGATTTAATTAAATTTTTGAATGATGCTCGCCGAATGCTTTGTGTGCGACTTAAAAATGCTTTAAAAAAGGAACGTGGTTTAAAAGTGAACGTAGTGTTATCGTGTAAATATGAAGTTCGAAAAAATAGAGAATTTTTGGAGGAAGATAAATTTTTTAGCACAAAAAATGAGATTGTCTTGGAATCTACCCAGCTCAACCAGTAATTTGAAGAATTGATAAAAAATAAACTTTTAGCCAAGGTGGATGAATTCCAAGGGAAGGATTCAGGGTGGTCTCTCCGGGAAGTCATAAATATGGATGTAAATATTAATAAATATAATCCATTACGTGGAGGTTCAAGTTTTGTTGAGGTACCCCGGTGGATTCAACTGAAAAAGGCTGTCATCAATGTTCGAAACGAAGACGACTCATACTGCTTCCTGTGGTCCATTATGGCGGCTCGTTGCAATATTGGAAATAAAAATCGAACGAATTCTTATCCACCATTCGGTACAGTAATTAAAAATTTCGGTATGTTCAATTACCCTATGGCTATAAAGGATATACCAAAATTTGAAAAACTAAATGACATGTCGATAAATGTATACATAATTGAATGTGATGAAGACAGGAAAAGAATGGATCGTTCCGTTATATTTAAGCTCACGACCCCCCAAGACACTCCAAGAAGCTGAGAACACCATTCATCTATTGATGATTGAAAAAAAAGATGATCAACGGCCAACTGAAAAAATTTTCCATTATACATGGATCTCCAACCTCTCCAGACTACTCAGCACTCAATTATCGAAGACTCAACATCGCGCCTTTATATGTGATAGATGCTTGTGTCATTTCAAAGTGGAGAAATCTTATGCAAAACACAGAATGGATTGCATCTCCATAAACAAGTGTCGCATGATATCCCCCGCAAATAATGACAAATATTTAAAGTTTAAAAATTTCAAGCATCAGCTTCGCGTTCCCTTTGTTGTATATGCCGATACAGAATGTTTGTTGGAAAAAGTACCTCATGACAATAATGACAATACTAAAATTTATCAAAAACATGTGCCATATAGTGTAGCATATTATGTAAAGTGTAATTATGATGACTCAAAGTCTGAACTGTGTGTTTATCGGGGGCGGGATTGTATCGAGTGGTTTATTGAACAATTGCGTAATTTAGCTGTGAGTGTAGATANTTATCGGGGGCGGGATTGTGTCGAGTGGTTTATTGAACAATTGCGTAACTTAGCTGTGAGTGTAGATACCGAATTACAACGCAATGAGCCCATGCATTTGACGGCAGATATGTGGAAGGAATTTAATGCAGCGAAAAATTGCTACATTTGTGGAGACATATTCACAGATAAAGCGGTGAAGCACCGGGATCACTGTCATTTCACGGGGAAATATCGAGGCGCTGCGCATCCAGGCTGTAATTTGAACTACGAGGAGGCATGTACAATCCCCGTAGTTTTTCACAACTTATCTGGTTATGATTCCCATTTTTTT
>NW_021680564.1:246048-248489 GCF_001412515.2 Diachasma alloeum
CCGTATCATACCTCATGTACTTTGATGTAAATAATTTATACGGAGCCGCCATGAGTCATTATCTACCACACGGAGGATTCACTTGGATGGAGGATTGGAGTTCTCTCAACGTTCAAAATATTCCCGATGATTCAAGTGTTGGATACATTTTCGAGGTGGATCTCGAATACCCAGAAGAGTTACACATAAGCCATCGAGATTTGCCGCTATGCCCTGAACGCATTGTGCCCTCCAACGGTGAATCAAAGCAACCAAAACTTCTCACCACTCTGAATTCGAAGAAGAATTATGTAATTCACTATGAAAACCTTAAACAATACTTGAGTCTTGGTTTGAGGTTGACAAAAATTCATCGAGTGTTGAAATTTAATCAGAGTGCCTGGTTAAAAAAATACATCGATCTCAACACAGAATACAGGAAAAATTCCCGGAACGAGTTTGAGACAAATTTCTACAAACTCATGAATAATACTGTGTTTGGGAAAACGATGGAGAATGTTCGGAAGCAAATGGATGTCAAGTTGGTGACCAAGTGGGAAGGCCGTTGGGAGGCTGAAACCTGGGTATCAAAGCCGAATTTTCACAGCAGTGTAATCTTTGATAAGGATTTAGTCATCATCCAAATGAACTGCACAGGAGTCAAATTCAATAAACCAATTTACACAGGTTTTAGTATTTTAGATATTTCTAAAACTTATATTTATGATTTTCATTATAATTATGTCAAAAATAATTTCAATCAAAATGTAAAATTATTGTATACAAACACTGACAGTCTCATCTACCATTTATATACGGATAATATTTATGATTCTATGAGGAATGATTTGCAGAAATTTGATACGTCACATTACCCTGAAAATAATGTATATAGCATCCCTCTTGTAAATAAGAAAAAATTGGGCCTTATGAAAGACGAAAACAATGGGAGGATTATGACGGAATTTATAGGTTTAAGATAAAAAATGTACTCGTTGAAAGTGTTTGGAGAAGAGCGATAAAAATCCCGAGCAAAAGGAGTAAAAAGATCCAGCCTCAGAACCATCACTTTTGACGATTACAAGTTGTGTTTAGAAAATCATCGAAATGTATCCAGACCTCAAAATTCGATAAGATCTATGCAGCACAATGTATATACAATTAATCAGACAAAATTAGCGTTAAGTTGGCATGATGATAAACGTGTCCTCATACCAGGTACTCCTGATACTTTACCCTACGGGTTCAAAGGATAATGTAAATATTGGGTGAGGGAGAAAAAAATGAAACATAATTTTTTCAAAAAATGCATTTTTATTTAAACAAATCATACTTCAGTTTGCCTCCATCTTATGATATTTATGGTAGAAGTTGGCATTGTCCATGGAACGAACGCTAATAATCCAAGACATGCCACCCCCAATCCTATTGACATTAAAGCAAATAACATTCCGTGAGATTTATGGTCTTGCGCATGACCATCACATTCATATAAAATTTCTGCAAGTGGTACATAATATTTGTGTAGATAATGGAAATACTTTCGTTTATATACTAACGTTGTCACATTAAGATTCCATCCAAAAATTTCTTCGTCAGATTTTTTCACATTTTCTTGAAATCCTAGCATTATTATCGATGATGTAGACGCTTGACATCACTCTTTCAATTGAAGTATTCCCACTCCTGAGACATTTATGGCGTTAATGCACTGACCCTCACAGCAAATATCCACTTTCTCGTTTTGGGGTACGGAATATAGCCATCCTTTTTGGGTTTTTTTCCAATGAGAATTATAAGTCGCGCTGACCTTGATGGGGCAATTCACAAAAGGTGATGCTAATGAGTTATCTTTTCCGAAAATCGTTGCCTCACAAATTGGATGGGTGTTGATATCATAAAATGGATACTTAGGTTCACAAATAAAGCGATAATCATCGGTAATTCCACAGTGTGCGAGATCCTCAGCGTGTGCCAAAGTATAAAGGTCTTGGCTGAGTAGCAGGTAGTCAGCCCGTGGTTGAATGTACGCCGCCCCACGTTTATGACCGAACAATTGAAGCGCTGGCAGGGGGTACATTTTGAATAATTGGTAGACTGAGGCGGTAACTAGTGGGACCTTAAGAATGACAATTAACTCCCCTTCATGAAAGCCTATCTTTGTTTTCGAAATTTTCAGTAATTTGTCGGTGTTAAATTCATCAGTGGGAATGACCACAGAGGCATCTCCATTAACTATTGAAAAATGGTTTGCAGCACTTTGAAGTTCTTCAAGAGTGAATAATTGAGGGTGCACAACACCTATCTTAGCTAAATGCACTATCTCGATAATTGTTTTCAGGGTATAAATATAATTATCCAATTCCTCTTCCAAACTTTCAACCCAATCTCGTATTTTATTCAATATTAGTTGATATTCAGCACTGTTAAAAGTTTCATTTTTCATCAGCTCCTCAATTAAT
>NW_021680564.1:248671-252024 GCF_001412515.2 Diachasma alloeum
ACATTTTGAATAATTGGTAGACATAGGCGGTAACTAGTGGGACCTTAAGAATGACAATTAACTCCCCTTCATGAAAGCCTATCTTTGTTTTCGAAATTTTCAGTAATTTGTCGGTGTTAAATTCATCAGTGGGAATGACCACAGAGGCATCTCCATTAACTATTGAAAAATGGTTTGCAGCACTTTGAAGTTCTTCAAGAGTGAATAATTGAGGGTGCACAACACCTGTCTTAGCTAAATGCACTATCTCGATAATGGTTTTCAGGGTATAAATATAATTATCCAATTCCTCTTCCAAACTTTCAACCCAATCTCGTATTTTATTCAATATTAGTTGATATTCAGCACTGTTAAAAGTTTCATTTTTCATCAGCTCCTCAATTAATCGAGCCTCTGTCTCAACACCCCCAAGGCTTATTGTGCTTTGATTCTCCAATGCCTTAATTGTATCACAAAAATGATGCAGTCCTGATTTAATTAGGTGCAGCTTTTCACTAGTTTTATCTGATATTTCTTCATTGCCGTGTAGAGTTCCCAAAGCCACATCCTTATTTTGCTCTTCAATACTGGACTCATTCATGAAGAACAGGAATCGAGCTATAAACTTTTCCAGGTTTCGATTCTTTTTCAGGATATTTTCACTTTGAAGAACTTCTGCACATTGTTCAGCTCCTCCATAATTTTTACACTTTTGATCCATATTTTCCAGTATTTTCGGATGAATTAGTGGTCGTTGATCGATGAATTTTCTCCAGTCAATCCGAGTGGCGAGTTGCCACTCACCTGTGGTGAAGCGCACATCACCTACAGATTCATAATATAGTCCACTTCGACTGAAAATCTCAGTATTGAGAAAATTTTCACTCCGGCAGGAGGATGTCGCGAGAACTAGTAGCACGATGATTTTCACAAGCATGTTGTTGAGTTGAAATCACCAACTAAACTGTGAAGGATGAAAATAGGCTGACTGTTTAAATAGTTTTTCCCCCTCTCCATGTTTTTTATTCATCAGCATCAATCCAGCTATTGTGGGTGTTATCAAAGCCCAGCCATTTAACAAAAAGTCTATTTCCAGATTTTTTCAATACTTTTTCCACAAGATACACGTCAGAATGTTTTGTTTTCAGTAATTCTTCTTCATAAAAACTTCCACTGATCAATTCATTTTTATAATCTTTCAATTTGTATGTAACTGGATTAGTATTATTAATTTCTCGGATAGTGAAAATTTCTGTAGTCCAATTGGGGGTATAACCTTTTTCAAAAACATGTTTGGCCTTACTTATCCGAACTTTATCACCCACGTGAAACTTTGGCTGTCTTCCATTCACCCGAAAGTCGGCGTAGAGAAGGCGTAATTTCTGGGCATTTTTTGTTGTCACATCGGCAGGCTTCATACGAATAGTTCGATGTTTTCTATGATTATATTCCCGTACGAGTTCTGGCAACATATCAATCCATTTGTAATTTCCACGTAAACTGAACTGAAACCACATTTTACTGTTCAATGTTCGATTGAATCGCCCACATATAGAAGCCTTCAAATTACTGAATGTGGAATATAAATTGATATTATATTTCTTCATTAATGCTTGAAATTCTGAATTGTAGAATTCCTTTCCACCATCAACGTGTAAATGTTTGGGCACATGCCCCTGTTGGAGAATGGAATTCATAGCTCTCGTGACGTCTTGGGCATTTTTCCTCCTTATCGGCTCAGCCTACGCAAATTTTGAAAAATTATCTATTACAGTGAGCAAAAATCTATGTCCACTATTGCTCTTTGCGTAAGCCGTCATATCCACTAAATCTGCCTGCCATGTCTCATCCAGATCACGAATATTAACTCGTCGTNAATATAAATTGATATTATATTTCTTCATTAATGCTTGAAATTCTGAATTGTAGAATTCCTTTCCACCATCAACGTGTAAATGTTTGGGCACATGCCCCTGTTGGAGAATGGAATTCATAGCTCTCGTGACGTCTTGGGCATTTTTCCTCCTTATCGGCTCAGCCTACGCAAATTTTGAAAAATTATCTATTACAGTGAGCAAAAATCTATGTCCACTATTGCTCTTTGCGTAAGCCGTCATATCCACTAAATCTGCCTGCCATGTCTCATCCAGTTCAGGAATATTAACTCGTCGTCGGGGATAATTTCTTTGGGCTAGACGATGCAATTCTGTCACATCCAACTTATTTTCTGACATTATTCACAGAATACTCGGGTATTTTTGGCAATACAGGTGCACTTGGTATTTTTTCCACTATTTTCATTAATCTGCCAATTCGACTATTAATATCCGCACACTTTCTTTTCACATCAATTTGCAAGTCGTTGATTTTTTTATTCAAAGTCTCAAATGTAACAGGCGCCTGGCGGGCCTCGATTATAGGAGCCGCTATCAGAGGTTAAGTGACGACCGAACACGTCAACACTCATTCCGCAAATGATAGTAGTTTGCAATATGCATACTCTAATATATGATTTCAGCCTCCCGAAGTTCCTCAATAATTGAAATAATTTCATTATCATGACTCGGATTTCCTGCCCCCTGTGAAGCTACAAGTAATCGAAGACGGTTGACAAGTTCATTGGGATCATCCCAGTAGACATAATCCACAATGTTCGGTCGTTGAGCCTTCATAAACGCAGGTAGAAGCCCGGTGCCGGTATACCTGGATCCGGAAAACTGTGAAATATATTTTCCATATTTCTCACCCTTCGTCTCTCGAATGCCACCTCGAGGTTTATAGTTTCTTTGATGCCTATTAGTTGCAAGTATGACATTTTTATATGAATCAATATCACTTTGATCAATCAAATTGGGATCAGGACTTTTCATGAAGAGAAGCTCCAGTAATCCTTTGGTGCAAGCGTATTTCATGGTTTTCACTTTAATAAATTCATCCTCAAAATAAATGGGCGAATCTCCAATCATGAAATTATGAGTAAGTTGTCGAACACCATAAGCCTTGTCCCATTTTGGTGTATGGATTAGCGCTAAATATTTTCCTACTAGAGTGTCAGCATCGATAACATTTGCTTCTTCTTCAGTGCTAGATAATTCGCCCAGATTGTATGAATTATCAATGCCTGAAACTATAGTATTATCGTGAGAATTCTTCAAGGATGAAACTATAGTATCATCGTGAGAATTTTTCAAGAATGGTGTCAGAGTGTCATTCGACGTGTGATTCAATGGAGAATCATTAGCTGTAGAATCATAATCATCCTCAGAGGTATTTCCATTCCACACAATTTTTTCGGGTGTCTTTGGGGTGCTCTTATACCCGATTTTTCGTCGATTTTTGTAACCAATGGTTCTGAAGTGTTTTTTATTGTCGAC
>NW_021680564.1:252777-256427 GCF_001412515.2 Diachasma alloeum
GACACGACGCTGACAAAGTGCTTGCCGAAGAAGCTTGGCGACGTGTATCAGCACCAGACGCTACTTTGGGGGGAAAAGCTGCCGCTTTATTTGTAACGAACGCCATGTAGGCTAAAACTAAATTGGGTATGGGTGTAAAAAAATCAAGTTTGGGTGTAAAAAAATCAAGTTTGGGTCTAAAAAAATCAAGTTTGGGTGTAAAAAAATCAAGTTTGGGTGTTAAAAAATCAAGTTTGGGTGTAAAAAAATCAAGTTTGGGAGTGAAAAAACGAAAGATAAGGGAAAAAAGAGGGGGAAGCCTAAAAAGAGGGTGACATTCAGAACAATCATCAGAGCTGCTAAAAATTCAATCAAATTAAATAACGGTTCATCTGATGCTATTAAAACAGCTCTCAATGGTGCTAGAGTAGCCGTGAAACAGAATGGTGGGCGAAGCAAAGTCAATATTCCGCGCCTGATTCCAGTCCCATCGAAATTTGAAGGAATTTTACCGTTTCTTGTGCCACTATTTGCCGGTTTAAGTGCCACGGGGGCATTAGCTGGAGGAGCGGCTGGAATTGCTAAAGCTGTTAATAGTGCCAAAGCTGCCAAACAACAACTCGCGGAAAATAAAAGGCATAATGAAACTATGGAGGCTATTGCACTCGGCCGAGGTTTACATCTTAAACCTTATAAGAAGGGGATGGGTTTGTACTTGAAGCCAAAAAACTATTGACGATGCTATCACGCAGGGCTCTAACAGACGGAGATCTCAGAAAATATGCAAAACTCATGAAAATTCCACATTTTCGAGGTGTTTTCATGCGTAATGGCTTACCCAAAAATGGACCATTCAAAAATGAATCAGGCATTTTCAACTTGGATGATAGAGAGGGTCCTGGAACACATTGGGTTGCATATAAAAAAATAGGAAACGATGTCACTTATTTTGATAGTTTTGGGAATCTTCAACCTCCCACAGATCTCTTCAATTACCTTGGAGTAGGTAGCATAAAATATAATCATGAGCGTTTCCAGAACTGGAATACATGCAACTGTGGGCATCTATGTTTGGCATTCCTCATTCGGAGGTTATATAAAAATGAGCATTGATGATTTTTCATCAGTTGACCTTGAGAAATCATGAGTGATTCATTGACATTAACAGTCTCAGGAGCGTCATCAGTTTTGGAAGTGCAATATTTTCCCCCAATTGAACTTTCACCTGAGAAAAATTATGTTCTCGGCCGAGTGGAATTTCTGACTTTCAATTCCATCCCGAACGTCGATACGAGCAATAATAAATTACACATAGGAGACACAGTTATCACTATTCCAACGGGGAGTTATGAAATTGATGACATTGCGAAATTTATTGTGAAAAGTGTGGAAAAAAGTGATATTGCTATAAATATCAAAAGAAATAATAATACTCTGCGAAGTAAATTGTTTTGTAATAAAAAAGTGGACTTGAGACCTCGAAATTCGATAGGTCGACTTCTGGGTTTCACCCCTNTAATATAAAACATGAGCTCGTTTTAATCAGAGCTCGTACTGATAATAATGCTACGGTTCAAACAGATGCGGAAAATTTTAAAGTAACATTCAGCAAAATCGAATGGCTGGTCCCATATGTGACATTATCGGATACTAAAAAAATTGAGTTGCTGAATTTCATCCAGAAGGATCCTGCAATATCAATGAGCTCCAGATCGTGGGAGTTATATGAGTATCCAATGCTTCCAGAGACAACAAAACATGTGTGGACGGTGAAAACTGCAACGCAGCTCGAGAAGCCACGTTGTTATTCTGGGTTTTCAAACAGCATGAAAAAATAAGGATAAGAAAAATGCTAGCAATTTNGTGTAATATCACTACGAAAGCGTACAACAATAGTGATAAAGTTCATACAATTCATGAATTTTTTCCAGTGGTGCCACCTGGATATAAAACCATAGAAGTACCATCACAAGTTATTTATTTACCAGTGTCTGTCAGAACAATAGCTGAGTTACAGCTCCGAATTGTCGATCAAGACGGTGACTTGGTGAATTTTAGGGGTGAAAAAATCCCCATCAGGCTACACATCAAGACCATTTCGTAACCATGGGTATTGTATATAATCGCAAGATTGGCTATTCCTATAAAAATAACTAGCCATGGATCGCATCAATCAGTTTTCACGCTGGCTCCAAGGTGCTAACACCTCAGAACGTGAAATTCCTCAAGAGTCTCGGCCTGGACGTGAAAAAAAGTGGAAAAAACGTTTTTGTCAGATAAAAATTTTATTCACTTGTTGGATACCATGGAAGAAAGCCTGAATATCAGAACCCCACCGGTGTTTGAAGAATCCATCGCTCACTATGAGATTCATGCGCATCAGCCATATGCCTCCACAGGGCTTGATAATAGCGACGAAATTCGCATCACTGTGCAAAATCAGGAACTCTGTATTTTACCGAGCAAAAGTCATTTGCACATTACTGGTAAACTGCTAAAATCTGATAACACAAGGGTGACACTTACGAAATTTGTGAATAATGCCATCTGTCATCTATTTCAAGAGATTCGCTATGAAATTAATGCTATCGAGNTTGAATATCAGAACCTCGCCGGTGTTTGAAGAATCCATCGCTCACTATGAGATTCATGCGCATCAGCCATATGCCTCCACAGGGCTTGATAATAGCGACGAAATTCGCATCACTGTGCAAAATCAGGAACTCTGTATTTTACCGAGCAAAAGTCATTTGCACATTACTGGTAAACTGCTAAAATCTGATAACACAAGGGTGACACTTACGAAATTTGTGAATAATGCCATCTGTCATCTATTTCAAGAGATTCGCTATGAAATTAATGCTATCGAGATTGATAAAGTAAAAAATGTGGGTATAACTACTCTCATGAAAAATCTCGTTTCATTAACACCAAATCAAAGCCTCTGGATGGAAAATGCTGGCTGGCTGGGTGTTCAAGAGAAATTGAGTTTAGTCGACGATGGTGGCTGCTTCGATATTTCCATTCCATTGAGTATGCTGCTGGGATTTGCTGAAGATTATCGAAAAATTATAGCTAATATAAAACATGAGCTCGTTTTAATCAGAGCTCGTACTGATAATAATGCTACGGTTCAAACAGATGCGGAAAATTTTAAAGTAACATTCAGCAAAATCGAATGGCTGGTCCCATATGTGACATTATCGGATACTAAAAAAATTGAGTTGCTGAATTTCATCCAGAAGGATCCTGCAATATCAATGAGCTTCAGATCGTGGGAGTTATATGAGTATCCAATGCTTCCAGAGACAACAAAACATGTGTGGACGGTGAAAACTGCAACGCAGCTCGAGAAGCCACGTTATGTTATTCTGGGTTTTCAAACAGCANAAACATGTGTGGACGGTGAAAACTGCAACGCAGCTCGAGAAGCCACGTTGTTATTCTGGGTTTTCAAACAGCATGAAAAAATAAGGATAAGAAAAATGCTAGCAATTTTTACCATTGCAGTATTGCAGATGTTAAATTATTCCTAAATTCCCAATGTTATCCATATGGAAATATAAATGTAGATATAGCTAAGAATGAGTATTCTATACTTTATGATATGTATTCAAAATTTCAATCATCATATTATGATCAGCAAGTGAATAACCCTTTATTAAGTAAAG
>NW_021680564.1:256557-256875 GCF_001412515.2 Diachasma alloeum
GAGAAAAATTGTTTAAAATTGGTTGGGGTAAGTGCATAAATTGAATCGTTGAAGGTTCTAAAGTATCAGTCGCCATGGAGCTACTCGTGGATCTACAAGGTTTTCAAGCGCTCTTCAACGAGTTCATCGTGAAAGAGTTTGCATACACAGTTTTGGATTCCCGAGCTAAGGAGCCGGCAGTGTGCTTTTTCAACCCCCCATTCGCATTCTCCAGTTTACCAGCAAAATATAGAAATGTGAATCTGTGGCTCGAGCGTCATCATCACGGACTTTCTTGGTACTACGGAGGTAGATCCTATGATCAGATTGGAGAATTTG
>NW_021680564.1:257154-277510 GCF_001412515.2 Diachasma alloeum
TTCAGCAGACGCTCAAGTCTATGTTTCAACTCACGCTGTTGAGGTATGTTCAAAGCCTGTTGTCGTCGGATGGACTACTTCTTCTTCATGAGGAGCGGAAAAATACAAACTGATGCTGTACCCCTGAACTTGGAGTATTATATAACCCCCCCCCCTTCCCACATTCCTTCACAGTTTTTTTCCCATAAAATAAGGGTGTGGGGGATCCTTTAAAAAAGTGAAAGCTTCCCACAACCCTGCATAAAATGTTTCCTCAACATTTCCTGGAATTGCTCTTAATCCCTGCTGTGACGACGCATTCTTCTTATCTGAGGAATGTCATACTTTCTCCTTTCCAGGAATTGTACAAAAAATGATTTATGACCTTTTGCACTTAACCCTTGCTGTGATGACTCATTCTCCTTATCTCAGGAATGTGACACTTTCTCTTTTCCATGAATTGTACAAAAAAATGATTTATGACCTTTTGCACTTAACCCTTCTTATCTCTGATACAATCTCAAGAATGTTGAAAGCCATGACCCCCCCCCCCACGCGAATCAAAACCGTGAATTAAAACGCGAATTAATTAATCCCACTCTCGCAGGGTACCCTTCCCACAGCGTTGCACTAAAAAAGCCGCGAACTAAAATCACNGAAACGCGAATCGAAACCGTGAATTAAAACGCGAATTAATTAATCCCACCCTCGCAGGGTACCCTTTCCACAGCGTTGGACTAAAAAATCCGCGAACTAAAATCGCGAATTAAAACCGCGAATTAAATTGAAACTGCGAATTAAAACCTCCAATTAATCGGCCACCTACTATCCACTGGCGGGGCACCCTCAGACAGACCCTTCAGACTCGTCAACAGACCCTTCTCACAACATTGGACTCAAAAACCCGCGAATTAAACCGCGAATTGACGGCGAATCAAGCCGCGAATTAAATCCGCGAATAAAACCACGAATTAATCGGCCACCTACCACCCACTCGCGTGACACCCGTCTGACCCTTCGCAAAACGGTTGAGCCAGACACGGCCTCATACATCTGCTACAGTGATGTGCCAATCTTTCATGTGGACAACTGGAGGTGGACAAAATTGCCGCGCACGTTGCTGCGCGCGGACTTTAAAGCGGTGCTCTGCCTTCTTGTGGAGAAAATGCGTGTGCTCACGTGGATGTGGACATTTAGGCTCCGACCCAACTTTTTTCTGGCCATGGTCAATACTGCCCAGAAAGTGCATGGGCGTGTAAGGACTATCATCCGTCACACGGTTAGCGCAGCACCGCTGGGTCAAACCGAACGCGCTGTTGTCACGTTGGTCCTTACCGCTACGCACACATTTCAAGTGTAGCGGCGAATGTAGCAACACTTTCATTCGAGCGGTCAACAAGGACTCACACCGGGCGGCGCGGCGCTGCTTTTCTGTCCGTTCGACATTTCTTTTTTTATTTTTTAGGTAAACAAGTAGTAAAAGAATTGAGCTAGAAACTCTAATTTTTTCAGAACTTTTAAGCTTCGAGAACCACGCAAAAATATTTAAAAAGGAAAATAGACGGCGCCGCACTCATTAAGCAAGTGATCGAGAATTAATTTAAAGAATGTGATGAGACTTACCGATTAAACCACCAGGGACAGCGAACTGCAGTTCATTTTGCTCAGCGCAGAGAGAAACGACACGAGAGTAAATTGGACGACAAGTCAACTTTCCTTCACCATCCTTCGAGACAAGACCTGGTCGTACTTCTATTTCCATACCGACCTGAACAATTAATCAACATTGAATCAGTTAATTATTTTGTATTTATCCGAATTATATTTTATAACATGCCCCTTCATTCAATTGGAGGGGTCTACCGAAATAATTTATTGAACGGTAATTGAATCGATTTCAACCATTTTCGTTGGAGTAATCAGTAAAAAGTTTTTTCAAAAATTTCGAATATTCTCAATAATTCTTCAAAAAATGATGTTAGATGGACCTTTAGGAATTTTACAGAAATTTCTGGATTTTTTCCGTATAAATCGAACAAAGGAATGATATTATCTATGTCATCTTTGAACTCCACATTTGTGGCATTATGATGTCCAAAATTAAATTTTCTTGATTTTGGTACCCAAAAATATTTCAAACTGTTACATTAAATAATTTCAATCGGAATTTTGACACCGATTGAAAGAACTCAATGAAGAAACGCCAGATCAGCGAAACTCAAAGCCCAATCGACTTTCTTTAGAAGACGATGATCTGTCAAGTTGAGGGCAAAACAATTCCCAAAAACCCACATTATGCAACTAATTGCATCCCAACATTACTACAAAATGGCTACATCGAGGTCTTCCAATAATCAATCAAAATTAAACATCTTAAAAGTTTCACACATCATCTGTGTGCCGAGTTTTGATCGAAGCCTTCCACAATCCTTAGCCAACGTTTGCCAAATTTGGAGTGTTTATCTCGTAAAGTAAACCAATGCATTGATCTTTCCGGCAATTCTCAGAGCTTCAACCGCGTACACGGAGAAAAAAATACATCGTAATTTTGTGAGAATCCTTCCAAAAATTAGTGTGCTGTTCACCAACGCTGGGACATAACAGGGAGTCATCGGAGAATTCGCATGTGGCACACTAAATTTTACGGGAATCCCCCGAAAAATTAGGGTGCCACTTATGAATTTTTCGACGACCCCATGTTATGTCCCGGCGTTGGGGGACAGCACACTAATTTTTGGGAGATTTTTTTCTCAGTGTATAGTCGCTGCCAGGAAAGAAGGAACTTGGATCTGAGTGGTGGGGCACATCGAGTCATAGCTAAATTCGAGAGAGTGGGGGTACCCAGCCACGATCCTTTTTTTGTGGCGACGACTATACCGGACATACCGGTATGTAAATCAAGAGTAGAATGAACTGCGATTGGACATTTGTCTTTATTCAAAATCGAAGTTTATCAGAAACGATAAAAAGGAAGTTTCTATTCAAATGTTGGTGCAGTTTCCTTGTGTATTGCGTAAACAAAAACTAGTAAATCTTCGTACTGGTGTGAAGCTCGAGGAAGAATGGAGTTAAGGTTCCCCACAATTAAATCTAAAGTCAAGTAGAAGATAGACATTGATAAAAATCATGTATTAATAGTGTAAAAGCTCTGTAGGAAGTATTGAAAGTATAACACAATTTCAGTGTAAGAACCTATCCAGAGGCAAAATAAAATTACCGTTTATTCCAAATTGAAGCCAAAGTATCATTTTTTACTCCTCCATTTTTCTAAAACTATTTTGTTTAATGTGTCTTGTAGAATTCAAACAATTTATACGAATTGATAAATATTTATAAATTTTATCTAAATCCTTTTTAACAGCGAAAATTCTCAGGAAAGAGCTTTGATGAGTGTATCGAAATGAGCCTAATATCCTAAACGTCCTAACATTAAAAATAAAAAAGTTGAAAGATTGAATAGTAAATCTTCTATTGATAATCCAGCATTTGTCGTGGAGATAATTTAAATGCATCTTTAAACTTATTCTCCGATGCTGGATAACGTCTCCGGACATGCCACAATTGAAAAGATTTTTTTCCGCCGCGATAAATTAAGGGGGTCTGCGCTTTTCCGGGCGGCGAAAATGGCAACTTTTCCACAATTTTTATTTCATATGAAAAAAAAAGTTACAAATTTGATTTTTTTTAGGTAATTTTTATTATCTTTCTACTAGTGAAATAACAAAACTTTTCATCCTCCCGGACAATCTGCAATTAATTATTTGATGATGAAGTAGACGGGCCCCAATACTGATTGAATGATTGAAAATTAAGTTTCGAGGTTCCAACACATCTGAAATAAGAAAATTGCATGTTTTAGTAATCAGCAAACATCTGGCTTCGTCCCCTAGTAGAATAAATGAAATAAATTGAAAAAAAAAATTCTGCTTTTCCGAATAAGGCCCAATTTTCCCGGGAAAATTAGAGCCTACAATTTGTAATAAAAATTGAAATTATTGAAGCTATTATTCTGAGCGTGGTAGGCGAGAAAGTTTTGTAGATGTCAAATAAGTGGTAAAAATTTCAAATCGATTGGTGATTAACTTTCTGAAATATTCTGTNATCAGCAAACATCTGGCTTCGTCCCCTAGTAGAATAAATGAAATAAATTGAAAAAAAAAATTCTGCTTTTCCGAATAAGGCCCAATTTTCCCGGGAAAATTAGAGCCTACAATTTGTAATAAAAATTGAAATTATTGAAGCTATTATTCTGAGCGTGGTAGGCGAGAAAGTTTTGTAGATGTCAAATAAGTGGTAAAAATTTCAA
Source organism: Diachasma alloeum (assembly GCF_001412515.2). NCBI lineage: Eukaryota > Metazoa > Arthropoda > Insecta > Hymenoptera > Braconidae > Diachasma > Diachasma alloeum. The sequence goes on from NW_021680564.1 coordinate 261,440, forward strand.
ATCGATTGGTGATTAACTTTCTGAAATATTCTGTAAAAAGTCATGGGAAATTCCCGGAATTTTAGTTCCGAGAAAATCTTCCGGATAAGGTGCGCCAGGCACTCTCGTGGGGGAGGAAAAAATGGTGAGCGTTTGGTACTCCATTCACTGAGATATTATTGAACAAAAGAAAAATTAACACTTACACTCAATCAGCAACATTTACACTTACATTATACTTTTACACTTACAACACTTACACTTCTGCGCCATACAATGCCCCTTCTTCTTTTTCGAAGAAATCCTGTTCTGCACATTTTTCTGAATTTTTGGCAATTCGTGCAATTCTCGCTGCGTCAGAGACACGCCTCTCCGAACGATCGACTCTCTGTTGATCCCTTCGAACAACGTATCCCCATCACAACGGGGACCCATTTGAATACCCATTTGCTCCATCATTCTTTGGATTGACCGAAATCCGTCATTGAATATACAAACAGCCAGGTATGTTGCTATTTCCACAATTTTCGTCCCTGAATGCAGGTGCTTAGGAGTGAAGGACCAAATCAAAGAATTCAAACTCTCATTACTATTCTGTTTGCCATAAGGCTTCGCATTTTGAATAGCAGGAAATGTTTTGCAGTGACCATCACCAACGTATGTACCATATTGAACTCCATATTTTTCTTCAGATCTTTTGAACATATCAGTGATAGCGTCAACTTCCATTTTTCCAGAACTTCCATTATGATTGTGTGCAAACTTCTTCATGTTCCTCCATTCAATCATCGAATTCTCTTTGAGTTATTTTCCTTTCCTCCAGTTTTTTCAACTTCATTTTGCATCCTTGACAGAAACTCGACTTTATTTCGACATCTACGACTTTTCCTGTCAATTCGCCAATCAGACATGAAACACCAAATAATGATTGGCAGCCTCTTTTTTTCCACGTCCCATCGCCTGATACCGTCAAATGATTATCTCCGCTATTCAATTCTTGTTCTTCTTCAACCGCTGCACGTGTGACATATTTGTGTATCTCCTCCGATGCTTCATGAATAATTTTCAAACGCGAGTAATATAAAGTATTACTAACACTCACTCCTAAGTCCATAAGTCCAACAAAAAGATTGAGACCTTCCAAACCCACACCAAGAAGTCGAAACACAAAAACTATGCGACGATTTATTTCATATTTTCTGTCTATCATTGGGCTAGAAGGTACGTCTTTTTTGCCACATTTACATTGCAGAACAATACGAAATCCCAAACCACGAATTGAACCTTTCGAAAAGTTTGTCACCCTCACAATTTTTGCAAATCACTGCACTACTAATAGCGGAAAAAACTGTCATAAAGTTAATCAGACAATAATGACTATTGTCGGTGATATCAAATTTTTCAGCGGCTCTCCTCCTTAGTTTAGCTACTGATGCACTTACGAATGATGTATTACCTACTTTAGTATACTGATTGCCACGGAATTTACGTTTTTTCGCATGCGAAGGATTATTCGGATTTGCCCGGGATCCTTTGCTGTCCATTTCTATTTCGAGAGTCGTGCTACAAAAATCAACTACCCCGTTCGAGGGTGCGCAATGGGCTGAAGTCTATTAGGAAAACTCAGTGCAAACTAATTTTAAAGACACAGGTATGAACACTATCGAATGTCAACAGTTTTCCAAAGGAGCACCTCCCGCCTATAATCCAATCTCGCACGTCTCTAACAGCGCTGAAAGACTCTATTGTTGCGCTGCAACCATAGGGCACCTGCCTCCCTGCACGCGCTCGGCGTTGGGGCCCTGTAGTTACGTCAATATTTGGGATTTCTGGAAAATGCTTTCTCTACAATATTTTGAAATAGTGGTAGAATAATAAAATGTAAAAAAAAATCGATTTTTTGACCCCGGAAAAAGCGAAGACCTCCTTAACTTGAACCAACATATTTGAAAATGTCGTTGGAAAGCCGATTTTAGAAAACCACTCCAATCTACCCGCAATGGGAGCGAGCGATGAACAACCCAGTCAAACTTTTTGGTATTGATCAGATTTCTCGATTATTTCAACTGCGTTATTATTGAATATGTAGACAATATTCTCCATTGTGAGTATGACACTTGCCAACATAACTGGATTATGCCCAAATCAAGTGGCGAAACATCAGTAATTAATGTAGCTATTGATGATTTTCCTGCCGACTGTCCTTTCCACTGTTCATGATTCATACAGTACCTTCTTACGTGAATTTTGTAGACATGTGTATTCAATTGTGTAGCAATTTTCGAAATTCCTTATACTACATTCCGAGCTCATACGCAAGTCACATTTCGATATCCATAAATTACTCTCTTTCTATGTCCATACCATTTTTTTTTAACAGAAAATGCATTTCGATACAACACACGTTCTCAGTTGTTCATTTATTTGGATATAATTTTCAGAATTTGTTTTTTTTTTTCTAATGAATGAAGGAAAGGGAATTGGTCGGAAAGTTATTGGTTCGATCCATAATGAATCACACCCACTGCAACCTATCTGCAATGGAAGCGAGCAACATGAACAACCCATTCGAATTTTTAAGTTTCCGACGCGAAGGTAGGAAGTTTTTGTGATAAACCCAAAAATTAAATGTGGATTTTCATGAATTTCTACGTTTCATGACCTTTAGAATTATCCTGCTGTTTCTAATGCCACGTCTGTCTGTGGATTTTGTTTTTTTTCGAGAGAGACTTGGAAAAAATACCTACTGCCCTGTCTAAAAAAACCACATCTCGAAATGCTCCTGACTTTTGACTCCCTCGCGTCACCACCATTACACGGAGAGAAATATTCAATAAAAATTATGTCTTTTCCGTAATTCCGGAGCGAAATGTTGTTGTAGGAAATTTTACGGAACTGTCACGGAATTTTTCCGGAGCGTTCCGTAATTTTTATTTGAATCTCTTGTGAAAAAATCCGATACCGTCACTTAAATTTTCTGCGTAGATTCCGTAATCGGTGAGTGAATTGTGAGTTCCGTAATTTTTACTGAACATTTCAACAATCAACAAAATTTGCAGTTTTTCCTAATAAGCAGAAAAAAAGAATCTGTCGGAAACTCATTGATTCGACCCGTAATGGGTCACACCCATTTTTAGTTATCGTCAGGCAGCTTATTTTTAAAAAATTTGGAAAATAAAAAAAAATTGATACGTTGTTTAAATTTCTATTGATAACAACAGATAGGGCTTATCAATACCTATATTTGGAAAAATGATGAAAGCCAATCGATTCAATAGCGGACAATTCAGGAGAAACACATACAGACAGTGTTGGGCAAGTAAAATTCCTTCGGTATTTTACCAAGTTTTCTACACGTCAAAAAGCAATTACCAAGCAATTTACCATAGAGGTTTTAGACCGTTTTGACCGCGTGTGTACGTGATTGCGAAACACAGTTGCTCTAGTACAAAAACTATCTCGTTGACAGGAGGGGTTGAGCTTTCCTGTCATGTGCAGGTCTTGCAAAGATTAAACTTTACGAGGATCGAACACTGCAAGGGTAAAACGTCGCAGTGGTCAAACAACAGAGGTGGGCAGAACAATCTCAAAGGTCAAACGACAACAAGCGGCAACCGGGTCGTGGGAAGGACAATCACAAGCTTCTAACCATTATGAGTGTCAACTGGGAGCGGCAGGCACGACAATCATAACGCTTCATCGATTACAAGGATCAAACAAAAGGAGCAGGAAGAAAAATAGTCAAGGGTGTAAGGGGAGATATGATCCTTATAACGTTGGCCCCTTGTGAGGCATGACCGTTGCGTCTTTTGACCCTTACAAGGCATGATCTTTGCGAGGTATGACGCTCATAGCGTTTAACGCTTGCAAAGTATGACCCTCGTGACGTTTTCTAGTATGTACTGTAGAAAACACCGATTTTAAGTGAACGACCGAACCCTACATACCGATAAACTACCAAACATACACAGTTTATATACATACATACGGACAGGGTCTGCTTTATGGGAAAAGTTGCTTTATGGGATTTTCCGGATCAAACAGGGAGCTGATCGGAAATGTGTTGGTTGGACCTGTAATTCTCAAAATGATGGCGAGCGAAACAAGCAACGACTACCTTTAATTTTAATTTTAAGGAACTCTCCTAGAAAGTAGAGCGTATGCTCCTATGTTCGTCAATACGATAATCTAATAATGGAAGTGCAGTAGCAACTTAACAATGGAAATGTTCTGCAAGGTCTCATTTCACTTGACTTCTAAAGAATACAAAAATTCTATTCCACTACATTAAGCATTCATTTCACAATAATTATGTAAATTAGTTTAGTCATTCAGTGGGTTCTAACGCGGTTCGGTTGATTCTAAGCTTCCGAAATTATTTTGCGATTTTTGCTGATTTTCATTGTTTAAAAATAAATGAAATTCAGACTTCAAAAAGGGCAAATAACGAATTATTTCGAATTGTCCGGTAAATGAATGGATGAATGGAAGCTTCGATGTTCAATGAGATTTTCTCTCACGCAACGTTAGTCAACCTTAGTTAGGATGTGTCTGCAATGCGACTGAGATACTAACGGGTTAGTCTACGAACGGGTTAAGATTGTTGTCGCGAGAGAGTCACACTTGAAATTTTCCACGCTTTGGGCTGGTATCCCGCTAAACGAAGAACCCGGTTTAAAATAAAAACTTTTGCTGATGTGCAGTTCGACTCGCCTCACGCATACATGAATGTACTATACATGAATACGTGCGCATACAGCTAACGCCGAATGGTGTCGATCGTGGCAACCACGCGCAGCGTATCTCTCTTCGTGTGACTCCTAACCTGTTCGGTTCACCGACTCTTTAGCACTATTTAAAAAAATGTTCCCAGAAAGAAAAGGTACTGGCATGATGAAATTAAGCAAGTTAGCAGAAGATTTTCTGGAAATTAGTGGTAATTTGCATGAAGCACTATTTGAGAACAAGGAACAATTATTCCTTGCAAAAAAAGTCGTACTTAGAGTGTATCGTATTGGAAATTACCAAAGAAAAATCATTGACATTATTACTTTCGTTAATGGTTTTAAAAGAGCAATGTATCTGACATGTTAAAAAAAATTACCAACTCTGGTATCTCATTTGACATGCTCTTGACAGCGAGTAAACAAAAAGGAGGATTGCTGCAATTATTATCAGAACGAAATGACATAAACAAACTCCGAGTTACGAAAACTGAAAAAGTTATTGATAAAATTATTTCCTTTTTTGAGAGTCGTGAGTCAAATAACACATGACTATCTATTATTTTTTATTATACTATTTTCCAGGTTTGTTAATTATTACAGTATTTATAGATAGTCTATAAAAAAAGACTGAATTACCGCATTTTTGAACTACTCATTATAACCCGACAATTTCAAATACATCCGCGCCATCGACTCGAAGCTGCGTTGTTGTCACGACTCGCATACTGAACTCACTTGCCCCGCCCATTGGGGGGAAAAAATAACTTTCTATGATGATTTCTCGAAAATGAAATGGTCAATCAATTTCATTTTTTTTCTGTACATTGATTGACACTATTTCTATATTGGGTGGGGAAAGGAGTGGGATCGGAACGGAGTGGTCATGGTTTTAGGTGGTGGACAGAGAAATAGTGAGGAAGAGGGGTTTTAAGGAGAGAGGAAGTGTGGCAGTGGCAGGAAGTGGGAGTGAAAGAGTTAACGAGAGTGGAGGGAATGTAAGGAAATATGGAAAGGTCCGGGAGGGAAAGAAAATTAGTGGAAAAGAGGCACTTTGGAGGTTAGAAGCATGAGGTGACGAAGCGGCGGGAAAGGGGGGAGGAAGGGAACAGTTAAGGAGGAACCGAGTGGACTATGGGATGCAGTGCGGTAAAGTTAGGTAGGCTGGTAGAAGGCGGGAAATAGGGGAGCAGGAGAGACACGCGGCGAGAGCAAACAAGCAGGGGAATGCAGAGGAGAGAAAGAGACAGTGGAGAAAGAAAGAGAAGAGGATAACAACAGAGAGGTACACAAAGAAATTGTTTTGACTAGAACCCCTCCCCCCCTAAAGGATTTAGTGGTTTAATAAGAATTAGTGAGGTACGAGTCAGTTTCGGCAGAGACAGCAGAGCGTATGCTTAAAAGTGAAGGAAAAATATTAGTAGTAAAGATTGCGGAAATGGTTAAGGTGGAAGAGTGGAAGAGGTGGAGGAAAAAGGATAGAGAGTGGAAAAAGGAAGTGATAATGTGCTTGGAAGGGTTGAGAAAGGTGCTGAAAGAGTTGTTGGGGGAGGTGAAGATGAGCGGAGAAAACGCTGAGGAGGAAGAGGAAGAGAAGAAAAAGAACAGTGAGCTGGAAGAAGGAAAAGGAAGAGGCGAAAGGAGGGACGGAACGACGGTGAAGGGAGAGGATGAGGAGAGAGGAGGAAGTGGTACGGAGGTACCTGAGATGAGGAGGAAGCTGAGTATGGTACAGGGGAATCAGGAAGGGGATAAGTCGGAAGTGGAGGTAGGACGAAACGGGAAGAGAGCAGGACATGGAGAAGAGGAAGGAGACAGAGGTAGTGGAGGAGGAGGAAAAGGTGGAGAACGCTACGGCAGACAAGGATATGAAAGAGGAACCGGACATGGCTGGAGGAAAGGAAGCACGAGTAAGACATGAGGAGGAGAAGAGCGGATGGGAGAGGGTGGAGAAAAGGAGGAGAGAGAGGGAGGAACAGATGCTGGAGGAGCGGAAGAAACTGAGGGAGAAGAGGGTTGTTACCAGATTGACTGCGCTCTAGTTTATTAAAAGGCCACATGCTGGCATCTAGCGACCTGATCAGTCATTGATTTCTTTATCGACACTTTCGAATAATAGTTACGCGTTGGGAGCGCTTCGTTCTCTCTCTGTTCGCTTGAGATCTCTAACGAAAGCACGTGCATCAGAAATACAGTCCATTAAATATCGAAGGTTTTTTTACTAAAGAGTTATTTTTAATTATGTGCAGTGCAACACAAATGTTTACATCTCAGCTGTGGATTAATCAGTGACTTTTTGAATAAACGATTGTTATCGCTAAATGAGTTTCCAGTGATTTAACCTCAATGATTCCTATCCGGATCCAGTTGCCTAGACTAACATTTTTGGTCCTTCGAGCCGGATAGGAGTTCATTAACTGTGACAGGTGAAAAATCGTGGTGTTGAATATCTGAAAATTCAACGGACAAGGTGGCATTTATCGGGTGGAGCATTATCGGGTTGAAGTGCGAAATGGCTGTTGGCGTCCACGGCGTCGCTGAGAGGCATCGTTTGGGGTCTGTGTCGTGAAAATCATCGTGTACTTATCTTGGGAATCATCGAGGCGAACCATCGTGATAATCATCAGCGGAAGTCATCGGGAAGTTATCTGTGGAAATCATCGGAGGGTCGTCATCGGAATGTCAGGCAATTATCGTGGAGGTGTATTATCAGCTCGGAGGGGAGCGTCATCGTGGAGTATTGGCGTCGGTGGAGCGTCGTCAGTGGCCGTTTTCGCGCCGTTTCTCTGCGCTGTCAGCCATCTTAAATCTCGCAGTTGTGTGGGTCGGTTGGACGGATTGGCTGATTATCGGTAGAGGTAACTGGTTTTGTTATCATACGTGGATATTGAGTTTTATCATCTGTCGGTTGATTATCTTACATAATGGCTCAGATTGTCAGATGTTGTTGGACGAGCGAGCGGAGCATGCTGTTTATATTGGCAAGGCTCATCCTCTGTTAATTTCAGAGGCAATCACTCCGACAGGGGTTGATAACAGGATGCGCTCATTGAATCTGAAATGGAATAAGTATCAGGAGAATCACAATGTGCTGTGGAAGGCTAAGTACACATCGAAGCCTGATGTCCAGAAAGCCTTCTGCGAACATAGCTATTTCAGAGATCGTGAGTACCAGGCTACTGAGGAGAATTATTTATCGGCGCTTGAGAAGATGCAGGCGCTCAAGGATGCAGCTGACGCTGCTAAGCCTCCTGGTCAAACGCCACAGAATCCAGCAGTGGTTCCTCAGCAGCAATCACTCCAAGCGCCTACGCTCAAGATGCCCAGACTTGAGATTCCTATGTTCGACGGGGATCTTTCGAACTGGGTGAATTTTAAACAAATGTTTCTGGACGCCATGGCTATGAATCCTGGTCTTACGTCGGCGCACAGGTTGTTCGTTCTAAAGAATCACGTGGCAGGGAACGCTGAGAAGAAACTGAAGAACTTTTCACTCGAGGGGGCGAACTACCAAGCAGCCTGGGACTGTCTGGTGAATTATTACGACAATAAGAGGGCTCTTTTGAACGTGTCGTTGTCGCTGCTTTTTAATGCTGCTCCTATCACCAAGGACTCAGTGGAGTCTTTGGAAAAGTTGTATAAAGATGTTGAGCAAGCGTTGGGTTCTCTAGGGGCTCTTTAGAGACCAGTTGATCAGTGGGACGATCTGTTGGTGTATATTGTGATCAGGAAGCTGAATAAATCGATTATCGAGGAGTGGGAACGGTTCCTTGGAGCATCAACGGAGCCTCCGAGGTGGAAGGATCTTAAGAGCTCTTTGTTGGCGAGGATCAGGATACTCACGTCGTACAAGGCTGACTATGACCCAGCATCAGCAGTTGCAGCATCGAGTAATTCATCGAATTCGAGGAGTCATGCGTCTGGTGCTCAGACACATCACGTGAATAATCAGAATCCTTTCCGAAAGTGTGGTCTTTGCAACGAGGATCATTATCTTGATGGTTGTCCTATTTATCAATCTCTGACGTCACGCCAGAGGGAGGATAAGGTTATTGAGCTGAAGCGATGTTTCAACTGTCTCGGGAATCATCGAAAGGACAGATGTCTTTCAAGGAAGAGATGTCAGAAATGTGGAGAAAAACATCATACTTTCATCCATCATTCTTCAGAGAGCAGGCAGCCGTGGGCTCAAGGAGGCAGTCAGCCAACATCAGGAGGTTCTTCTGCTCAAGAGCGTAGCTTCAATCCAGCTGCTGCACGGTGAACTTAGCTGCAAGGTGACTTATGGCACCAGATCAGCACCATTTTTGGCGATCAGAACGTTGCGCCAGCTAGCTGAGGATGAGGGTGATAAGTATCCGGAGGCTAAGGAGGTGGTTTTGCATACAACTTATATGGACGATGTCTATGGATCGAGCACGATTGAAGGCTGTAGAAAGCAGATTCGTGAGGTGAACAGTATGTTCAGAGCAGGAGGGCTGCCACTTCAGAAGTGGACAGCGAATCAGTCTGAGTTGCTGCTCGACATTTTCAGTTAGGTGAGTGAGTCATCGACGATCAGGAGTCTCATCGAACTCTGGGATTGAACTGGGACTCTGCGCAGGATTATTTTTTCTTTTCACCCAAACCTCAGTCGGATTTTCTCACCTCTATGATCCGTTGGGCTGGGTTGATCCCTTTGTCGTTAAAAGGAAGTTGTTGATTCAGGACCTGTGGAAGTTGCAGCTAGGATGGGATGAGCAGCTGGGAGAGGATGTCGAGCAGCGCTGGAATCAGTTTGCTCAAGAGATCCAAGATCTGGAGATGATTAAGGTACCTAGGCACTTCAACATGAGTGACTCTACTGAACGTGTGGAACTTCATGGATTTGCTGATGCTTCTGGTACTGCCTATGGAGCTGTGGTATGTCTCAAGGTTTTGGATGTTGATGGCACTGTGAGTATCAGTCTGGTATCTTCTAAATCCAAGTTAGCACCTATCCGTGATGAAAAGACGGTTAAAAGGTCGAGTTCGATCAAGGTCACGATTCCCAGGCTTGAGCTTATGGCTACATCGCTGCGGGCTCGGCATGTCGTTTCAGTGAATAATGCTCTTGGCGTGGATAACTTGTCGATTCATCTGTGGACAGACTCGTCGGTGGCGCTGCACTGGATTAAAGCGGATGCTGGAAAGTATAAACAGTTCGTGAGGAATCGGGTTGAGGAGATTCAAAGACTGGTGCCTCAGGTTTGCTGGCGACATGTTCCTGGGGAGCATAATTCTGCTGACTTGGTATCAAGGGGAGTATCGAGTAAGAAGTTAGCTAGGAGTCAGGTATGGTGGAATGGTCCACAGTGGTTAGCTGAGTTAGGGTCGTGTTAGCCGGAACAGAAGTTTTTGGTGGATGAGGCTGAGGATCAGGAGAGGAGGAATGTATCAGTGCATTCAGCCTCTAAAGCTAAGACTTATCGGGTTTGGGACCTGATGGAGCGCTATGACTCATTGAAGAAGCTGCTGGTGGTGACTGCCTGGTGCCGTCCAGTGTTTCTGGTGAAGCAGGATAAAATTTTGAGGAAATCCACAGGTGAAGGAGTCTTAGAGTTCAGAGATCGGGTTTTACAGCCTCGTGAGGTCGAGGATGCGAGGATTTTTTGGGTTAGAGAGACCCAGGCTGAGGGTTTTGCTGAGGGTGTCAGGAGTCTGAGAGAATCGAAGTGTGTGGCTCGGGGAAACCCTCTGTATCGTCTTGTGCCTTTCATCGACGGTAGAGGAATTATTCGCCTGACTGGAAGGCTGCAAAAATCTTTTCTTGAGGAGGACTTTAAGCATCCAGCAATTCTGCCTTCTAGCTCAAGGTTCACGGAGCTAGTTTTGCAACAAATCCATTCTCAGACTTTTCATGGTGGGGCCAGTTAATGTTAGCAACGTTGAGGAGGAGGTACTGGATCCTGGGAGGAAGAAGACCAGTCAAGAGTGTTATTTATCGCTGCGTAACTTGTGCTCGTTTTCGTGGAGAAGCTGCGAAACAGCTTATGGGGCAACTGCCGCTGAGGAGAATCACTCCTGCTCGCCCATTTCTTCATAGTGGAGTTGATTATGCTGGACCTCTGACTTTGCTAACTTGGAGAGGCAGAGGTGCCAAGACTTTCAAGGGGTTTCTGGCTATCTTCGTTTGTTTCACTACTTCTGCCGTCCACATCGAATTGGTGAGCGATTATAGCACTCAAGGGTTTCTAGCGTCTTATAAAAGATTTACAGCTAGACGTGGCATCTGTTCTACGATCACGAGTGACTGTGGAACTAAGTTTGTCGGAGTAGACAAGGAGTTGAGGCTGCTGTTTGATGCTGCAGGGAAAGAAGCTAATGTTATCGCTCATAGCCTTGCTAGGGATGGGACTAAATGGATTTTTAATCCCCCGGGAGCTCCTCATCATGGTGGGAAGTGGGAGGCTGCAGTTCACTCTGCTAAATTCTATCTTAAGCGTGTGATTGGAGACACTAAAATGACCTATGAGGAGCTGTCTACTTTGCTGACCCAGGTGGAGGCTATTCTCAACTCTAGGCCGCTCTGTGAGCTGCCTGACGATCGTGAGGAATTTTCTGTGCTGACTCCTGGGCATTTTCTGGTTGGTTCGGCGCTGACGACTGTTCCTGAGCCTTCGATGAGGCATCTACCTATCTCTAGGCTGTCCAGATATCAGCATATCTGTCAGATGACAGAGAGGTTCTGGGAGCTCTGGTCGTCTGACTACATCCAGAAGTTGCAGGAGATCAACAAGTGGCATAGGCCATCAGCAAACCTAGAGCTGGGAGCTTTGGTGTTGCTTACTGATGAACGTGCTTACTGAAGATCGTCAAGAGACAGTGTGTGTTTGGGAGTGGGGAAGAGTGACGGTGGAGGAGGAGAGGGAGGGAGGCCGGAGTGTAACGGTGTGGCCCGGTAAAGAAAGCATGTGAGTGTGGTTTCTGTGTGAGTGTGTAGATGGTTTGGATAGGGGAGAGAAGGGAGGAAAGGTTTGGAGGCGTGGGTGAGAGAATGAATGAGGAGGAGTGAATGTAAGTTAGAATAATTCCTAGGGTATAAAATATGTGACGAGTATTGTAATCAGATTGTAGCCCGAAAGGAAAGCGAATAAACATACATACTATTTTCACACTGTATTTTTTTGATAAAAATTGTCGAGTGGTTGTTTTTTAAAAAATTAAAAACGATGAAACTGCATTTAACATGTAAAATTAAAAAAATTTATCCTAAGTTTAAGATGGTCAATTGCAATTATAATGGGCTTATTTTACAGCTAATTTTTAGAGCGATCTACGATAAAAATTTTAAAAACACTGTCGAAAAAAAAAGTTACGACAACAACCTTAAGGCCCGGTTGGATGGATTTTTGCCCGACATGTCCCTAGAAAATTCCCCAGAAAATTGTCAAAAAAAACATTTTTCGATTCCACTAATTACGACCGTATGGTGACATAAAAAAATCTGATTTTTTTTTGAAAAAACAGATAATTCATTGCCTCTTAAAGGAAATGGTGCCTTAAAGGGGGGAAATACGTTTTTATATTGTTAATATTGACTAGAAAATAACGCAAAATAAACACCACCATCTCCCCTAGTCACACCACACTTGCGTGACACCCTGTCAATATGGCGATGGTAAATATCCAAAGTTATAAACACTTATTCCAATTTTCACACAGACTAGACAGTCTCGCGAACTAATTCTCGTCAAAAGAACTACTTTTGACTATTTTTCGGGAGTTGTTTCGAAGGGATTAGACGCCGCTAACTCCCACAATCAGTGGAATCGGAATTGAGGCGATCAGCTGTCGCTATACTGTCTCGCTCAGTTATAGGAAAATGTGCCAGATGGCGCCACTGAAACCCCCGAAATTCGGCGTATGGAAATGAGAATTGTCGAGCGGATAGCTCAGGAGTGTAACCCAATGAGGGCCCACGGGTACCAAGCATTCCTGCATCTCACTCCCACTCGTGGAAATGGAGCAACACACTGTATTGCACTTTCCTACAGCCATAACAATAATAATAACACTAATAATAATAATAATAATAATAATAATAATAATAATGATAATTGACAAAAACAACAAAGCAGAAATAAAAACAATATAGAAAATTTTTGGAAAATTCGCCGATTCTCTAATCAAAAATCCGATTTTCAAAAACAAAAAATCTTATTCTCAATTCACATAAACTCTCAATTCGCAAGTTGAGAGTTGAATTTTTGATTCTCAATAATCTCTCAATCTACTCTCAACTTTTTTGTAGAGTTGAAAATTGGATTATTGATTCTGAATAATCTCGCAATCTAATCTCCAGTTTTTCTGAGAGTTGAGAACTGGAATTTTTTTTTTGACAATGGGATTTTTGATTCTCAATTATCTCTCAATTTAGTTTCAGATTAGCATTTTGGAAATTGAATTTTTGATCATCAATTGCCTTTCAATTTACACTCAACTTTTCCACAGAGTTGAGAATTCATTTTTTTTTTAAATAAGATGCAGATAGAGCTGCGAATACATTACATGACCTGTCATTGATGGTCATATGACGAGACGTTTTCCACAACTGTCACAATTTCCCCACCCTTCTATGACCGTCACAATTGGTCAAGAAAAAATGACAGTCATTTTTTATCTATACAGATGCGAGCTCATTGTTTTATTATCAATTTTTCTTTGAATTCATTTTGCATTAGCCTAATGTGCATTTTTAAATCAAAATTACGGTCATTTTCCATCTATCTAGAGATGAAGCTATGTTATTTATGATAGTCACAAATTAGAAATGAGTTTGACCGTCATTATGTATCCATATAGATGGTTTGACAATAATTTGACTAACAAATTATTTGTGGCGATCATTTGTGGTCACGAAATTCGTGCGTCACATGACCGTCATTTTTTGGTCACATGACGCGATCTCAAAAATGACTGTCATTTTGCATCTCTAATTCAGAATCATTGAGAATCAACAATGCTATTTTCAAAAACAAAACAATCAAATTCTCAGTTCTCAAAAACGTAGAAAGTAGATTGAGAGATAATTGAAAATCGAAAATTCTTTTTTCAAACGTAAACCGGAGAATTTTTTCAAAGTTTTCAGAACACTGGATAATTTTCTCCAATTTTTTATAAAAACGTAGAATTTTCGCAAATTCTTTAATAAACTGGAGAATGTTCTCGAAAAACGGAGAAGTTTGTCGAATTCTCTAGAAAACCGGAGGATTCCCCCGAATTTATTAGAAAATCGAGTAATTTCATTGAATTTCCTAGATAACCGTGGAATTCTTCCGAACTTATGAGAAAATCGGCGAACCTCATGCAATTTAGTAGAAAATCGGAGAAATACCTTGAATTTTCTTGAATTTTTCAGAAAATCGTAGAATTTCCTAGAACATTCCGAAAAACCCAATAATTTTCTCGATTTTGTTTACAAAACTGGTACATTAATTCAAAGTTTTTAGAAAATTGGAGAATTTTTTCGATTTTTTTTTTGAAAATCGACGGATTTTCTTGAAAACCGGAGAATTTTCTGGAACGCTCTCAGAAACTTGGCTCTTCCGGACCAAGTTGAGAGTTGGACTCTGGATAATTTCTGGTGTTTGAGAGGAAATTCAGGGTTATTTGAAAGTTGAAGTGACGAGGCGTGAAATGCATTTTATGCCAGTCGCCCTCTTTACTATCAACTTTACTATCGGGATTGAAAATTTAATTTTTGAATTTTGATTCTCAAGTATCTCTGAATGTACCCTCAACTTTTTTGAGAGATGAGAGTTGGATTTTTGATTCTCAATTGTCTTTCAATCTACTCTCAGTGAATTGAGAGTTAATTGAAAATCAAGAATCCAACTCTCAATTTTTTTGAAACTATTGAGAACTAATTGAGAATCAAAAATCCTATTTTCAGTAGTAATACTACTAGTGCTTCAAAATATCCGATTAATTTCGGAGCACGAGTGGTATTTGACGGATTATTTTTCTACTCGGATTTCGGCCAAGCAGAGGGCAGTGAACAGCACCCGGATACATTTACACAGTCATACATTTATAACCCACTTTTTTGTTTATCTGTCAGACAGAATATTAAACGTGAAATGCGTTGAAAGATGAGAAACATTTGAAAAGCTACTAGTGAATTTCCGTCGGAATTATTTTTAGAAATTTCCGAAATAAAACTGTTTAACAGCCTCAAATACTGCGATCTGATTGGCTGAAATCCGAGTGAGAAAAATAATCAGTAGTAATACCACGAGACCTCCAAAATTATCGGATATTTCCCGATTGTTTTGTTGCGTAGCAACGGGAGGGAGAAGTTTTGCAGATTAAAATTCCGAGCGCGCAGCGCCAGGGATTTTTTATGCAAAACTTATCCCGATCGTTGATACGCAGGAAAACATGAGGGAAATGTCCGATTAATTTTGGAGGTCGGATGGTATTCGACGGATCATTTTTGGTAATCGGATCCGTCCCAAACCCACTCATTTTGACTTTCTTCATGACTTTCTTTCACTCCACAGGATAATATTTGACAGTTATTTGCTTAGAGAAACAATTGCAGAGCTAGAGGGAAATTATCAAAAACTACAGGGAAATTATCAAAAGCTAGGGGGAAATCTCCGCTTTAATTTTAATTGGGAAGTACTTCATGTTATTGAATACCGAACTGATTGGCCCAGGGAAAGCCAGATCCGATTATTAAAAATAATCAACAAAAAAAACCAACATTCAATTCTCGACAAATTTTCGAGAGAATTGTCCAATTCTTTGAAAAATTCGAAGAAATTCTCCAGTTTTATAGAAAATTCAAGAAAATGCTTGGGTTTTTTAAAAAGTCACGGATGAAAAAATTCAACCCACGATTACTCGTTCAATGAGCGCGACGCCGCCCGTTTATGTCTATTTATATTTTTGTGTTTCTTGACGCTTAAAAATTNTCAAACATCACGAGGGTCGAACGTCACGAAGGTCACAAGGGGATGATCAAATTTCACGAAGGTCAAAAGTTACAAGGGTCACATTGAGACGATCAAGTTTCACAGGGATCAAAAGTCACAAGAGTCACAAGGGGACGATCAAATTTCCCGAGGGTCAAACAGCACGAGGGTCACAAGGGGATGGTCAAATTTCACGAGAGTCAAACGTCACGAGGGTCATAAGGAAATGCCTAAATTTCACGAAAGCCAAAGGTCACGGGGGTCATAAGGGGATGATCAAATTTCACAAGGGTCACATGGAGACAAGGTTCACAAGTGGAAAACGTGACGAGCGTGACAAGGGGACGATCAAATTTCACGAGGGTCAAACAGCACGAGGGTCACAAGGGGATGGTCAAATTTCACAAGGGTCAAACGTCACGAGGATC
>NW_021680564.1:277586-279319 GCF_001412515.2 Diachasma alloeum
AAATTCTTAAAAATTAGAGTTCCTAGTTCAATCTTTTTATTGAGCGTTGGCATTGTCTGTTTTTTTCTCCAAAAATTTGTTTAGCTACAAAAAAAAATGAGTCGAACGGACCGAAAAGCGCGCCGCGCCGCTCCGCCCGGTGCGAGTGANCCCGATACAAGGGGACGGTCAAATTTCACAAGGGTCAAACTGGGAGGGTCACAAGGGGACGATCAAATTTACGAGTCAGTACGAAAGTCACAGGGAGATCGCCAATTTTTGAACTTTCGAGGGCCCGAAATGATTCCGTGAAAAATTCAATAAACTTGAATAATGAACACCATTATCCTTCCTACAAAGAGTTGGAGATTGTTCCATGTAATTCTTAAAGATCGTTAAAGCATCGTATTTCCTTGTGACTCTTGTGATTCTTTGCTCCTCGCTCCTTTGACGTTGGACCTTCGTGGGAAATGACCATTGGAACATTCAAACGTCATAACATTTCATTNCCTAGCGAACTGGTTAGAAACTTCTATTGGATATCTATTGAACTCTCAATTAGTTTTTGGNGTGACCCTTATGACGTTTGACTCTTATGAAGTTCGACCATCCCCGTGTGACTCTCGTGCTGCTTGACTCTCGTGAAATTTGACCATCTCCTTTTGTCTCGTGCCGTTTCACTTTCGTGAAACTTGACCATCCCCTTGTGATCGTCGTAAAATTTGACCATTCCCATACGACCCTCGTGTCGGTTGACTGGTGAAATTTAATCGTCTACCTTGTAGCTTTCGTAGAGTTTAACCCTCGTGAAATTTGATCATTCCCTAGTGACTCNCAAAATATCTGAAGAGAATAAGTTACATAGGAAAATCGAATTGCACTCACTTTTTCTATTGAATATATTCTATTGAACATTTTACTAGTATCGGCCAAAAACTAGTAGAAAATTCAAAACAAACTGTAATAGAAATTCCTAACGAATTCGCAAGATTTTTCTATTAAATTTTTCCATATGCGGTTCTTGAAAATTCTTAGGTTTTCGAGAAAATTTCAAGAAAATCTTCCGGATTTCGAAAAAATTATAGGAATGACTCTGGCGAACCAAGTTGATAGTTGGGCTTTCAATAATTTCCAGTGTTTGAGAGAAAATTGAGAGTTAGTTGAGGATTGGAGCAACGAGGACTACAATGCATTTTATGCTAGCCCCTCTCAATATTATCAACTTTTTTGAAAATTGAGAATTGGATTTGTAATTCTTGGTGATCTCTTTATTTCCAATCAACTTTTTCGGAATTGAAAATTAATCCCAGGACAATTTTAATATTTTTTTTTTTTCAAAGATAATTTGAAATAAAATTTCTAGTAAACGGAAATTTTTAAAATTCACTAGGAACAGGAGCCGAAAAAAGCGCAAAATGTGAAAATCGACTCCTAGCCATTCATTGGAGCCTAGAAAGATCAATATCAAGGTTGAACGTGAGTCAACTTCGGGCCAACTCTGCATTGACTTTTGGTCAACTTTGGGTCAACTTTAGCTTGGCCTTGGGTTAACCTTGGCTTGACCTAGTATTTCCCGATCTAGTATCGATACTTACTTGTATTGATATTTTTTGTTCCGATATTCGATATTTTGGATCGATATTTTCGCATCGCGATATTGAGTGTATCGATATTTCTGGGGACCGATATTTTCTCAGGGACAAGTAATGAGAAAAAAAATTAATCTAAAAAATATTCATAACGGATTTAAAGAC
>NW_021680564.1:296113-316034 GCF_001412515.2 Diachasma alloeum
TGTTTAAAAAGATCGATATTACGAGTATCGATATTTTCCAAGGCGACACTTTGTGGTATCGATACCAAGTAATCTGCTTCGATACGATACTGAGTATCGATATTTTTTTGGGTATCGGGAAACACTACTTGACCACGAGTCAACCTTGGCTTGACCACGGGTCCACCTTGGCTTGACCATGGGTCAACCTTGGCTTGACCATGGGTCAATCTTGGCTTGATCGTGGATCAGCCTTGGCTTGACCATGGGTCGCCCTCGGCTTGACCATGGGTCGACCTTGGCTTAACCATGGATCAACCTTGGTTTGACCACGGGTCAAATTTGGGCTGACTATGGGTCAACCTTGGGTTGACTGTGGGTCAACCTTGGCTTGATCGCGGGACCTGTTGATTAAATCTTGATTTAACCTTGACGAAACCTTGGTTAAACCCTGATTAAGCCGCGATTAAACTCATTAAACCTCGATTAAATGCTTTTTAGGCTATAATTTCAAAACAAATGATTTGATCGCCGCTACCTTCGAACTCGACTGATATAACATCCAAAAGAATATTTTAAGCCATAATTGAAAAGATTTCGACGATTATTTTTCCAACTCAAATATCGGGCAATATAATTGGCCCATTCGATATCACGTGGTACAAACAACAGGGTTTTCAACTGATAATTTTGTCTGGTAGTTGCTATATAAGAAACAAAACATTATGCAGTCGAATTAACACCTCGTCAAGCTGACAGATTGAATTCAGTTGTGGTAATCCGACGATTTTTATTCGAAATGAGTAGATTCGGAGTTCATTCCCTGAAAACCATTGATGAAAAAGTAAAGGGGAATATTCCTGTCAATACGGAGAAAACGAAGAAGACAATTTGGAATCAATTTACCAGTTTTTGTGATGAGAGAAACTACACATTGAGTGCTGACACACACATTGAATGTTGTTGTGTTAATTATACAATTTTCGTTTCTCAATTGTGAGTTTCGTCTCATGGTCCAATTATATTGCCCGACATTTGGATTGGAAAAATAATCCCCCGAATACCACACGAGCTTCAAAATTAATCGGGCATTTTCCTCAAGGTTCCCTGCATACAAACCAAGTCGTCAAGTTTTTCAGGAAAAATCACTCGTGCTTCGCACTCGTGATTTTTTAACCTGAAAAACTTGACTCCTTCGTTTGTTTGCAACGAACCTATGAAGCCCTTGTGGTATTACAAGTGATTATTTTTTGAATGATCGTCGAAAAACTAAATTTGAAAAAAAACTCAAATACGTACATACATACATATATACGGACATGATCTAAAAACTGCATGATATTCGAACTCCTAAGACCAAAATTACTCATCCTGGCACAAAAAATGAAAATTTCAGATTTGACGAATACATCAGGGGTTCCATTTGGAAGCAAAAAATCTAACTCAACTTTCACCAAAATTTTCAAGCAGATTGAGAGAATAAAGAATAAAAAATCCTATTTTCATGAATAAAAAAATTCAACTTTCAATTCCCAATAAAGGTGAGAGTAGATTGTGAGACAATTGAGAATCAAAAATCCAACTCCTAATTTTCAAAAAAATTGAGTCGATTGAAAGACAATAGAGAATAAAAAATGCAACTGTCAACTATTACAAAAATCGAGAATAGATTCAGAGATAGTCAAGAATCAAAATTCCAAAATAAAATGTTCAATTCAGAAAAAAGTTGATTGAAATTGAAGAAATCACTAAAAACAACAAATCCAATTGTCTTTTTTAACCCGTCACTAGGCGCGCTATGAGCGATTCCCTCACAACAATTTTCACTCCATAGGAAATATACCCTAAAGCGCAAATCTTTTGCTGAATTTTTTTTTATGCCTCAAGTAACTTTTAGTTAACTCTCGTGGTGATAAAAGTCGTCTATTGATCAGGGTTGAGTAGAAAAATAATATTTTCTTCAGCACGGTCGAAATTTTCCACGTGTTACGGAAAGAAATAGGGTTTTTTACTGAAATAGGGTTTTTTACTGAAATAGGGTTTTTTACTGAATAATTTTCTCTATTCAGCATCCCCTCCCTATCCGCATCCCTCATTTTGTTAACCCATACCATACCATTCATGTAAATTATATGTTGTAGCCCCCGGGCTGATGCTATGTCAAAAAAACCCTTATAGTTGTATGAACTTGTAAATAATTGTTGACTCGTTTGTAAAATTTCTATCCACGTTAATAAATCTCGTTTAATCTTAAAAAAAAAAAAATCCACGTGTTACGGGTATGGGACTCGTGCCGCAGAACGCCGAACAGCACCGCCTATGGCGCTATTTGGCTCTATTAATACGAGAAGCCGATGAGCGATTCCCTTATCGCGCGTCTCAAGAACGGTGGTGGAACCACGCGCCTACTGACAGGTTAAAAAAAGTCGATAGTAAAGAGATCGGTTTGCATAAAATATATTTTTGGCCTCGTCACTCCGACTCTCAACTGACTCTCAATTTTCTCTCAAACACAGGAAATTATGAAAGTTCAACTATCAACTTGGTCCGCTAAGGATATCCCTATAATTTTCTCGAAAACCGGAGAATTTTCCTATAATTTTCTCGAAAACCTAAGAATTTTCTAGAACGTACTCAAACACCTTAAAATTTCCTCGATTTTTTTTTTGAAAATTCGAGATATTGTACAGGGGAGGATAGGGCAATATTTCCACCAGATTTAAATAATGAGTTGAATTTGATCAAATCTACTCTTCCGACTTCATTTGAAGATTATAAAAACCAACACATTCTTATGAAACTGCGTCGTAATAAGAAAAGAACAGGGTAAAATGGACATCTCGATTTCTTCCTCAATTTTTCATGTTTCAACAATTTTAATTTTTCAAATTGAAAAAAAAAAACTTATTTTTGACGTTCATCGTGGTGGGTGGTAAATCAAATTTTTTCTTGCTCATTCATCCTCCTCTCCGCCTATTGTTTTATGATGATTTTCTCTGTGAGTAGAAAAGTAGCCATCTTACAAATTTCGCAAATGAACAAAAGGTCAGATGTGTAGGGCGTGCAATTGATCATTGAAAAAAAATTAATAATTTCAAAGTTATTTCAAGAGTAAAACAGGAAATTCAAAGCTACTTTATATTTCAAACTTCAATGGAAAATTTAAGAGAGTCGAAGTTTGTTTGTTAATATCTTTCCCAACTCTAATTCTTCTTTATACAAAGATACCGACACGATTCTGTTGGAAAATGTCCTTTAAAAATTTTCTTTATTTTGGAATAGGACCACATTTTTCGGATGTCTATTTTACCCCACTCTTGAATAATTTCTAAGTTGTGGACTTTTCCAAGAAGCAATTTTTAAAAATCAATTATTGAAAATGTTTTGAGTGTTCATTTTAGTCCCGTCCATACAGATTTATCAGGTGTCCATAATGCCCAATGAATCAATTTTTAAAATTTGGAATTTTGAAAAAACAAAATTTTCTCGCCAATTTTTGAGTGTCCATTTTATTTCAGTTGTCCATATCACCTCGCCCCCTCTAATTTTTTCAAAAACCGAAGAATTTTCCTAGAATTTTCTCGACAACCTAAGAATTATCTACAACTGTCTCGAAAACCCAAGTTTTTTCTGGAATTTTCTAGAAAACTGAAGAATTTCTTCGAACGTGCTCGGACACCCTACAATTTCCTCGAATTTTGTTTGAAAACTCTAAATATCCTTGTAATTTTTTCGAAAACTGGAGAACTTTTAAGAATTTTCTCAGAAACCGGAGAATTCTCTCGAAAATCGGAAATATTTCTCGAAAACTTCATAGGAAACATGAGAAGATCTACCGGAAAAAATAAACACGAACAGAATAAGAAACAAAAACTGCGGGGCCCCTTCCAAGCCCCACTTTTATATGTCACCCTGGTTTCCTGCCATTCCCGCAGTTACCGACATAGGTATGGTCGAGATAAAGCTTCTTGCTTTGACCGCAAACTGGGGGGGGGCGTAAAATCGCCACTCAGGAAAAAAACCCCTCCATCCGGGCCTTAAAACAAAAATTGTCGAAGTGCTTTGGCAGTGTGAAATATCCTTGAACTAGTTGAAATATTCTCATCAGTGAAAAAAATTATTCGTTATCATTTCTATTAACTGGATGATATTACTGATATGTTACAGTTATTTATATGATTATTGTAAAGTTTTGTAAGTCGATTTATCTCATGTTAATAACACGTCTCCTTAGAATGAGTAATTTCAAAGAGATTTGAAAGGGGTTCTTGGTGAATTCATACCACAAAAAAAAGAAAAAATAAGAATAAGAAAATTTCCCGATAAAGACGACAATTCAGTGGAAGGTAAATACGAACTGTATTTCCACAAAAAAAGTCACAAAACAATTACATCAGAACCAATCCCACATGCCATTATTTTCACATAATATAAAAGTTGAAACGAATGAATTGATTTTGGAATGAATTATCATGGTATAAGTTCATAGGATGAATCATCTTGAGATGAATTAACCGGATATCATTTGAGAAGAAAACTGGAGACTTTTTGGTTGAACAAAATCGCATCAACTGTTCGAAACGTAATGTCTCGATAATCATCTCACAAATTCCTCGTTTATAAAATTATTGGGTAATTGAATTGTCGAATATGATGACTAGACTTATCTCACTCAGTTAAGTTACGAAAATATCTTACACATGAGAAATTCTTTCTCTCGATTTAAAGCTAAAATCCTTCGTTCAAAACTGCATGAATGAGTGGAGAAATCTTATGAGCCTACTTATACTTTCTGTTGATCACCAAATTATCTTTCCATAATTTGTCCTTCAACTTCTCGTTTATGAGATAATTCCATAATCAAAATAAATGTTATATTTAATTGAGTACGTTTTAACAGTTTGTCCTACAATTTATGGATTGCACGACGAAAGGGAACAAACTAAATGCTTGTCTCTGAAATTTTTTTCACACAGAAAATGTTCTATCCGTCAGAATATAATTAATAAATTTTTTAAATTGTGAGGAAAATGAAGCAAGAAAATGAGTCTTACCTTAAGAACACCTTTTAAAATACTTCCACCAGCAACCCCTCCCTTCAGATCATCAACTTCGCAACCAGGCTTGTTAACATCAAAAGATCGAATGACAATTAGTCTCGGCTCAGACGTGAAGTCCCTCATGGGGACTGGAATTTTCGTGGTGATATACTCGCAGAGGACCTCAATGTTGTATTTCAGTTGTGCAGAGATTGGGATCACTGGAGCTCCCTCAGCAACGGTACCTGTTGCGGAATCCCAAAACAACATGGAATGTAATGCACCACTATCTCCCAGCAACTATGAGCATTGTTAACGAAAGTCAAAGAACATTCTTTGATGGGGTTCATAGAATTCTGTGGAAAATTTTTTGTTCGAAGTGATAAACGTTGCCTTAAATTCATTTTGCGAAGAATAATATCCAATATTGACCATGGCTGCCTCGATTTAAAGCATTATGAGAATGCTTATCAGCCAATTTAGAAAAGCAACAGTTCTCAGACTGAGATATTAAGAAGTACGAGAGAAGGTCAAGTCCGACTCAAATTTGGCGGCCAGTTAACCCGTGAAGTTTACACAAGAAAAAAGTGTTTAAATAGTTAACAAAAAAATTCAAAAATGCAATTAGAAGATTTCAAGACAATTTATGTACGCATCAGAAAAAAAGATCAAATCGAGAAATTTCAACAAGTTTTCAGATTTCCACAACAATTCCATGACTTTTCCAGCCTATACGAATGCCCTGACATTTCCAGGTTGTCCACAATTCCAGGCTCACTGGACACCCTACAGCGCCAACTCACCTTGAACAAACTTGAGAATCTGTTCGTACTGCTCTTTAGCCTGTCCTTCCTTCACCAAATCAATTTTATTTTGCAGGATGACGATATGTTTGAGCTTCATGATCTCAATAGCAGCCAAATGCTCCGATGTTTGCGGCTGTGGGCATGATTCATTCCCAGCTAAACAGTATAGAAATACCTACATTAGAAATTCTCCATACGACGCAAGAAGATTCCATCATGAACATGTCACAGGGTTACTGTGACACTTAGTTATTTTTACTAATGAGTTAGCAATATCGTTTCGAATGGAAATTTTACAAATTATTTTCTCATCGTTAATCGTTTCATATTATTATATTCAAATGGATTATATTCCTTTTTTAATCATTCCTGTCAGATTTTCAACTCATTTACAACTACTGCAGAGAATGGCACTGAAAACCTTTTTTTAGGTGGCCGAAGTTTTCTTCCCCGTTGAAAAATTCCAGGAAATTTTTCCTCGTCAATTTTTCCCCGGCGACTTTTTCCCTTGTAAATGTTGTGAGATTATAGGTATTAATGAATGAACGTTGATTTTGTGCTCAATTTCAGCCCAATCGATCCAGCCGTTTTTGAGAAACCGCCATTTGTTTCTAAATCGTTTTTCGCAGATATCTCAAAAAATACTCAACCGATTTCTGTCTATTTTTTCAAAATATTCATCTCGATGTTTTCTATCTCAATCAATCAAAATATGCATACTCGTTCATACAAAGTTTCTGAGATATTTCCATTTTTCGGTTTTCCACTCAAAATCCTTGTTAGCACTCTCATCTTTGCAAAAATCGACATATTAATTTGAAATTTGGCACGAAGTTTCCTCGCTGCACCAGAATGTTTCGTATTAAAACCATAACTAACCCACACCCATACGGAGAAAAAACTGCCAGAAAAATTACTATGCTGTTGAGTTCGATTAATTTGGTGTTTATTTTATGGAATAAAATAAACTCCAAATTCTTCTACCTTATGCAAAATAATATTTTTGTTTAGTTGTGGATTCTTGCCTTTGAAGTGTTTAACACACCTGTCTAGTTGTGAGGGATGAGGGTAATTTTTAGAAGAAATTTAAGAAAAGTTATTATTTAACCAAGATTACATTGGTTTTATTCAAAATTATCCTCGTGATCAAATACACGAGGTGGTTGTATTTTAATGAAAATGCCTTTATCTAATCAACCCCGGTTCGAGGGAGGGAGAGATTCCTACTTTCAGCCAGATAAGGGTGATTATGAAGTACTCACTCTGTTGAAACCACTCTTTTCCAGAGTAAACTTACTGAATTTTGGCCTAATGTTCCAAGTTATGTACAACTGATACACATTTAATTTTACGGAAAGTTAAAAGTTAATTTTTGGCTTACTGTGTGAGAAAACTTTTCACTGAAATTTTGAACAAGTAATTTTGCACCTTGTTAACCGATTTCGCGGAAAAGTTTGATTTCAGTTTATTACGGGAGTTAACCACTACGAAGATATACGTACTTGTGATAAAAAAATATTATCCCGATACTCGGATAATCGAAGTAAACGCCGGGCAGAGAATTTAAACTGATTCCGGATCGGGTACTCGATAATCGCGAGGAGTCCGCCCCTTTGTCTGCTCACTTTCCAAGCTAGGACAAGACGGACTCTTGTTCCGGGTTTATTCAGGTTCATCGTGGTTAACGCCCGGTGATTACCGAAATTGAGTTCTTTTCCGAGGTGGCGTGATGCTGACTTCGCATCATTTCGAAATTCGATGTCAGGCTCATCGCATTCCGTGGATGAAACCGTGTTTGCAACTGCCAAATCGTGAGGTTTTATTCCTTCGATTTGCTAGAGTAATTCTTAATTTTTTTTTTTTAATTGATAATTATTCTCAAACATAACAATGCTAAGACAGTAAAATGGATTATTTTTCACAGACCAGAAAAAATTCCCGTATCAGCACCCGAAATACAATAATCTTTCGGGGTAAATCCGAGAAAAATTCTTGAAGCACAGCAAGAATTTCAGTGCTTGCACGTGAAATCTTCCGGGTCCATCAAAAAGAAGCCATTTGACCATGTTAACACAGTGATTTTTCTGGTATTTCTTTCTCCGTGCATATCAGTTTGAACGTTGGGAAAAAAACTCGCAATATCGAAACTGTTACGATAAAGTGAAAAAATTCAAATAAAAAAGTGAACAAAAAATATAATTAAAGAAAAAGTGCACGGCCATCATGAAGAAAGAACTAAAAATTGGAATAAAGAGTAATTAAAAACAAATAAGAATTTTAAAGTAATTTTGGAAAGTAATTTCGGAGTCTGGGAAGGGAAGACTTTATCTCGTCAGGTTTTCCCCTAACTTAGGTCTTCCTCAAACCTTTAGCAAATGTGAACAGAGGTTGGAAAGAGTTTGAATGGGGGAACAAGAAAGGCATAAAGTGCAAAACTGGGGAGAAATATCCGAGAGTGAAAAAAATTTATTATGTTGAAACCAGTCTATTTTGATAAAAAGATGTTCAGAAATTGTGTACTTCAAGGAAATGATGGATGTTACATTGAATACAGATGAATTGATGCTGTGCTCAAATATGTGTTCGATTAAATATTTTCCAGGGAAATTGTAAATGGGTTTTTTTCTTGGGGACATGGGAATTTTTCTTCAGAAAAATTTTTTGGCGGAAAAAATTTCCAGGGATTTTTTTCCGGCAGATTTTTCACTGGGAAAAAAATCGGGAACCTTTTTCTTATACATATATAATTGAATGAATTTAAAATATAATATTTGAAGAAACCGCCAGGACACAGATTGTAAAAAAATCAGATATAGCTATCATTATCATGCAAGAACTCTGGCAAAGTGGCATTGCAATGAATATCTGAGCTACGAGTGAATCAATTTGAAGCATCATATTCACAGATATTACCGGAAAAGTGATTTAAAAAAATAGCAACTTACGAACGAACATTGCAATGGGTTTCATCTTCTAACTCGAATATAGAACATTCAAGCCATTTTTTGAACGGAAGAGTTCGATGAGTTTTGAACACCACGGGTTATTCAAGTAAGAATCTCCATCCGTTTCTCGTATATTCCATGCATGGAAAAACCGATTGTTAGCGTGAAAAAATTCATTATTTATTACCCATTAGGTGTGTAAAATTCTGGAATGACATAATCGAAACAATGATCCAAGATACCCAATTGTTAAGATAGACAATTTTATTTTCATCCAAAGTTCTTCAAAACATGTGTAGAAAAACTGTTACCAATTAAACTGTTACCCGTGAATTTTGTTCATGTAAAAAACAGACAATACGTTATTTGGGGATCAAATATCGAAAAAATGATTCGTAACTCTTCATATGCACTGTTTTGGAAAAATTTTAGGTAAATAAAGTTGATTATCTCAAAAATTGGGTATACTGGACCGCTTTTTCGACTACCGTATCGTTTTAGGCTTCTACACGCCTAGTGGACAGAAAACAATGATCAATTTTCCACTAATGAACAATTTTCAGATGTATGGAGCCCAGGGGAAACATGGACATCCTAACTTCAATAACCCGCGATGTTCAAACCCTACCGAAATCTTCCCTGATGCCATCAACGAATGGATTTAAAACTTTTTTTTAGTTACCGTCGAACAATCGGTTTTAAAGCGATGCGAAAATTTAAAAAAGCGTTATATAAATTAACACAGCTCGAGCGTAGCTATATGAGAGAATTCGCCAATTCTGTATATAAAAAATGGCCTCAAAATTTTGCAATTTTTTATTACTTTTATCGTAAAGTACACACCAAAAGAAGAAAAATGAACGCAAGCGGAGCTCTCTAACTAAATAATTGGCGGAGTTGTTGAAGATTCGATTTTTTTCTTCTAAAAACTTTTTTCCAATTCTAATTACGAGCCACTAAAACAATAAAAAAATTGAACCCATAGATTTTGTCGAAAATTTTCTGAGCTTTTCGAAAAAAATATGGTTTTTTATGTATCTATGTATTTTGGCATAGAAAATTGAAAAACAAAATTGCGACGGTCATTTGGGGTCGTTCCCTAACTTTTTTGTTTTTTTATTTTCTTCATTGTAAAGTTCAGGAAATGTCCTAACTAACACCTATTTTTAATTTTGGTGATCTGAAGAATTCAGAGGCGAAATGGAGAGAAGAACAAAAATTAGTTTTCCAAAAATATCTCGGAATCTGAAGTAGATAGAGAAATTTCGGTATAAATCTTTTTTATAGAGCAGAATGAAATGTATAAAAAGGTTTCTATGAAATGTTTTCCAGCTACCGTCAGATACCGATTCAGAGATATTCATTGAAAAATTATCTACAGATTCAGTTGCCAATAATTTCTTTTGCAATATCTCAAGATTAAAGCAAAATATCGCTTTTTGGCGAGAGCCTTTCTTGTAGGGAAAAATGAAAACTACCAATAAGATCGTTACAGAAATCTTTCTACCTCCTTTGCATTCCGAGATATTGTTCAAATACTCATTTTCGGATTTGACTAACACATCTTACTTCCTGTCTTCACTTCTGAATTGACTCCCCTGCTACGCTATGACATTCAGGAGATTTAATTTTTACTAATTAATGCTGCATAAATCAAAAATGGTCATGTTCCTGGAATTTATTTATCTTTCAAAATGGGTACATCGTGAGTATTCCATGCAGATTGCAAAAAATTGTTTTTTCGCTCAATTGAATTCGACGAATTTCTTCTTTCACTATACAAAGCATTGCTGGAATGAAGAAATACCATGCAGTCATTCATGTTGGAGACTATGAAATGTAAAGTCTACAGTGCAGATGAAACCTTTCGAGATATGAAATTGATGCTCAAAGGGTAATAAGGATTGAAGTTCCAACAAATTATGAACAATGAAAGAGGAAGTTCATTGAATTCAATTGAGTGATAAAGAAAGTAAAAGTCTCTTGTAATCTTTTATGATGGAACACCAACAATGTATCCAGAAAAATAACCTTCATTTTTATAATTTATTGAGCATTAATTGGTAAAAATTAAATTACCTGAGAATCATAAGCCAGCACAGAACTTAATTCAGAGATGAAGACATGAATTAAGTCCAAAGGTTGTTCAGTGGTAGTTTGTGATTCTTGTGGGACGGGTAAATCATCTTGATATCTAGATTCGGCGGCCACATCACACATGACAAATGACAGCGATATTTTCGATGAGTGGAATCCGAAGTATAGGTCCACAGTGAAAGTCGCAAACCGAGATCCGGTGGCTTGGCGCAGTGGGTAAGTTCATTGCCTCACATGCGAAAGGTTCCGAGTTCAAATCCCGGCCGGGTAGAATGGTGCGATCTAACCATTTAAAGTCTTGATCATCATCGCAGTATACCTTAACCGGGTCGAAGCACTGTAAAATAACGATAAAAAAAATCACAAACCAAAACATGAGCAAAGTGTATGGCATTGGATCAAGGCGCGTATCATACATTAACAGTGTGGTGACTGTGTCTCCACTACATCTCTGTCATTCAGACACGCACACAAATACACACTCAATTTTCCTCTTTAGACATTGGGCCAATTCCCCAATTTTCCTGTCGAGACATTGGGCCAATTCCCACATTAGAAATCCATTTCCGTATCACAAACCTCATGACCCGTTTATTGCCATAATCCTCCATGCATCCTAATCCCTCATCATCACCTGGCGTCCAAAATCCCTCGTCCGTCCGACTGGCGCCCGTGACGTCACGACGGAAATTCCCCCGCCGGGACCGCCGAGCCAATCACGGCTCACCGGCGGGAACTTACAGCGCCGAACCAATCGGAAGCCAGGATTTTACTCATCCCTTCTCCAAATTTTCCACCAATCACATCCTTGCACTCTCCTTAAATACCGCACACTTTCCACACTCATCATCAGTCAATCATCCACTCGACATTCACTCATCGCTCAACCACTGGACAACACATCAACAGAGAGGACAAGTCTTCTTACGACTAACTCTCCACTCTTGTAAATATTAACGTTTAAAAACTCAAATATATTTCGCTCAACGTTGGATCTCTGGAGTCGCCATTTAATAACCTGCTCACCTCCACAACAGTAACGGAAAGGAACCAAAAATAAAACTTAATAACGTGTTATTTGTTTCCGATTTCAACTCCAGCCTGATATCCAGAAGCACGCTGGACAAAGAAGGATACAAAATCCAAGCAAAGGATCGATGCATGAAAGTAGGTTTGGTACTTTTGGTCCAAAAACCATTCGTCCAAAATCACTCAGTCCAATCTCCCAAATCGTCCAAAAATCTTTTCGACCACCACAATAAACGTCCACTAATGAAAAAAAATAAAAATAAAAACTACTATATTCTAGCAATCAATGTACATGAATATTCTCAAGACATACATATATATATGGGATATTCTATGTAAACTCAGCCACCCCGGAATTTTTTGGTGCTCAGAATCTTGAATTAGCATGCTCCCAGTCAAGTACTACATAAGTACATACTTTCTCTAAATTTTCGCTCCTTTAACATTGTTTGGCCAGGACAAATAACTAAATCTAAAATTTTGGAAAAATCATATCTTGCGAACAAATTGGCCGATTTTGATGAATAAAAAAAGATATTTTTCGTTTTTTCATATACTTTTGGAATAAAAATACGACAGTACCACGAGGAAGAATAATGAGTCATTTTTCAAGTTTTTTGTTATTTAAATCCTTCTGTTATGCAGGGGCCATTCGAAAATCGAATAATTTTTTTTTTCTTCGATGAATAATGATATTACTCAACTTTTTAGGGGTATTTCAAAATGAGATAGCCATATGGAGATGAGAGAAAAATTTTTTTCTCATGAAAAATTAGATTTTCCGAATTTGGTTCCTGAAAAATGATGAATGCCTCATGAAAGGATGAGCGTGCAATTTTTCGGCATCATTTGAAGATGATATGCATAAGCAGTGATGGATAAAAAACGTTTTTTATAGAAAAAAGTTGAATTTATTGATTATTAACAGCTCTACTTAGGTAAACGACAATGAGAATTCGCAAAGTACCAAATATTTGATGAGTTTTTAGATCAACATGGAGTATATATCTGTTTGAAGTTTATAATTTGAAAAATAAACATTAAATTATCGAGAAAAAGCAATTTGAAATCGAACTTTTCTGAATCACAATGGCTATCTTAATGTACGTCATCCATTTCCTTTCTTCGCCTTTGGAAAAACTTCTCCCGTAGTCGCAGAAGAATATTTCTTAATCAATAATTCCTTTTCTCCCACAGGAATAAAGCCGTGATTTTTTTGTATCGCTGGAATCGCCATTGCACTGTCGAATCTTGTTTTCAACCGTTCTTTCATATCCTCGTGTTCCTGTTTAGTGTAGAAAAACACATCGAGATCCTTGAAATTATCCTTTGCCCACTGGAACAGGCAATCTGGAGTGAGAATAGGTTCACCATTAATAATTTGCAGACTTCTTCATCTTGCTTCCCTCTTCAAGACTGCGCCTACGCCATCGTATGCCGTCTTTCCTCTGCTTCAACTCCAAAATCATTTTTATACAACAAAAGATTAGCCATGTTATATCGATTCTTATAGTTCTGTCCAGCACCATCTGTAACATAGATCAATTTGTTTACGACAGCACAGACTTGTTGTATGTGTCGAATCAGAATCTGTTGCATTAAATGAACTGCAGTAGTATCGTGAACGAGACTGTCAGATAAGAGGACTAGACTTCTATGTCGAATATCATTGCCGTGGCGATAATAATACACCACAGGATGGGCAGTGCATTGATCATTGTTGCAATGGAACGATTTAGCAACGTCTTGAGCTACGAAAGGATAATTCTCCGAAAAATCGGCCTGCACTAGAATTTCACCCTCAATTAAATTCCCCTTTCGTTCTTTCACGAAAGCGTTTTGTTGTATGGCAATAAAATGATGAGATTTCAATACTTTCAATCTCTCACAAAGTACATCAACAAATTCATACGCTGGAAGTCTCTGGGTCTCTAATGTTGTTCTATCCACAGATTGCCAAGTCCTGAATTCTACACTTTCAATCACAGCATCGTGGAGTTCTTTCAGCTCGAGCGATAATCCTTCAACTCCAGGACAGTTTTTACACTCATCTAAGTGGCATTCAGGCGTTGGATTAGGGCACATGAGTCTTGCAAGACAGTCTTTATAGTCGGTAAGGGGACATGATGAGTTTTTAGTGAGAGTAGAAATGTTGATTGCATCCAACATCAGCTTACAATTTTGATGATAGGTACAGACACATACCACGTGCGTATCACTCGCTCCTGCCAATACACAGTGTTTCGGCCTCAAATCCGCAAACTTGCTGAATCCCACCGGAGACTCTGGATGAGCAATTTTATATTTCTCATGAAGATCATTCAAGTTCTCGAGGACCATCCGCTTCTGCATTATTTTCTTCACGTCGTTGATTCTGACTGACACTTTATCCTTCATCCCTGGCATCATCTGACTATTACTCTCATAAAAACTCCGGATCTTTTCTGTCCCTTTGGGCAATGATTTCCCAGCCTTCGCAACTGTTGAAGAAAATATTCCTCTCTGTTCTCGCAGTTGTTTTGCTCTCATAGCCATGTACCTTGTCGTACCAAATTCACGGCTCACCTTTCGCTCACTCCATGAAGATGGAGCAATAGTCAAGAGTTGAATACGTTCAGAATATTCTGTCATCGTATTGAATTTTTGCTTGAGTCCATCCAAATTGGATTTCTTCCAATTCCAATTCTCGTGGAGAAGGAAAATTTGCTGGAATGTTCCTATGGTGCTCTGTCTCCGAATCATCATCTGCTGTTGGAGCATCGTACTCCTCTGAAGCTTCGTTGAAAATCACATCCCCATCAGGATCAATTGAATGGAAGGAATTACCTGATCTCAAAGAACTCCCTGCGATATTGCTTGTAGAAATGTCTACTAGAAATGGTGTGGCACTGGACGAACGATCGGCTGGAACATTTGATGACGATGAAGAGACTTGCCGATTCGATGAAGATTCAAAGGGTAGTGATCCAGGAATGTAAGTCAAAGCTCTTTTCCTACAGGAGCTACATAGTTTTGCATTTTCTGGCAAGAATGGAAATGTCTGTCGTAGTCTTCCTGAGATTGAACGCAGGTCTTTTCCATTGTGACCTTTCTCCCCAGGAACTCGCATTGGATTTGCACATCTTTCGGCATGCAGCATCTTGTGGAATAGGAATGAATAACATTTCTGACCATTCAAAAAAAGGGAAAAAAATAATAACGATCGATTGAGTTTACAACTTCACTACTGAAATATTTTATACCATCACTTACCTTGATTAAAGTTGATGGAGAATAAATACAGGAGAATAACCGTCGGAGAATTTCTGTTAACGATACTGTAATGAACCGGGTGAGATGTTCAACACTCAAGTGTGTGATGAGGACTAATCAAACGGTTATTATTGAGGCAACTCTATGGTTCGTATAGAAACTGAATTCCGAGAAATCGGTTGTTTATTCTCACCCCTACTCGGAACCTTTGATTTCACTGCGCTTCCATTTTTTGTATCCATTGTCCAATGTTTGTGTACAGAAATCCCAAGGTCATTTCCAAAAGAAATGCGGACAACGTTTGATTTCTCGGAGTTCGAAACCCGATCGTCACCCATTGGGTTTCGAACCCGAATCATCGGATTAGAAATCGCTAGCCCTACCGACCGAGCTATCGTTGGCTTTCAATTTTTATTCAGTAGTAATACCCCGAGTGCTTCAAAGTTATCGGGTATTTTCCGATAACTTCGTTGAAAACAAACAAAAGTGTGAAGTTTTGTAGGTTTAAAAATCCCGAGCGCTTGCGCGAGATAATTTTGAAGCACGACGGGTATTTATCGGATTATTTTTCACGTACGGATTTTGGTCAGGAGTGTCGTTTACGCAACCTCAAAATGACATCCGAGAACAATTGAAGAGTTAGTACAAAATATCCGGAAAAATATATATGTGAGTACGAAATAACCGAAAAAATATATATTGTAAAATACGACACCGTTTAAATAATAAATTCGTTTATTAAATAAAATGGGGCGAAAAGAATAATAAAAGATACAAAAAGAAATGACACGTCCGCGGACTAAGAGCTAAGATAAAAAAGAATGATGATCGACAAAGAGACGATCATACATGAAGTTGGTTGAGGGAGAACAAGGGTAAATACGCAACACTACTCCCTCTTTTGAAAAGTTGTGGCCCCGACAACAACGCGCCTGTTAAAGGCAATTGTAGTGAAATTTCAGTTATTCATTAACTGAAATAATACTTCAATTATCTGGGGCCTTGAATCCAAGTCTCTTCCGAAAACCCAGACGGAAAATACAAGAAAGAGAGAAGGTCCGACACGAATTATTTTATAGTCTTCAAACAGATTCCTCTTCTTCTAATGGTCGCGTGGTTCAAGCTGTCTCTCGAGATTCTGCCAGAAGAATGGGAAGGAAGTTGTGGATTCAAATTAGGAAAAGAAAGGTTCGAAACGGCAGAATCAATCGTTCTAATTGGATTCGAAAGGTTACAAATCATAAGTAATAATTGATCTATTTGCATCAGGTATTAATTGTTGACAAGTATTCCATGGTAATACTTTGTCATCTTTAATCTTCCCGGGGATAAATAAAGAAATAAATCATCGAATCTTCTGAAATTGGTTGCGGCCGTGAACCAAAATCAGGATTATTAAAGTGATGCAAATACCTGGAAAGAGTAATTACTCATTAAATGGAGCAAGCCGATTAACATGAACGACTTTCGGCTTGGAATGGATGGATTTTTGAATCCGATAAATTACTTCGTTTAATTTATCTTTTACCACGAATGGACCCTTACGGCACTCATTCGCGTAATGTCCAGTATTTTCGCAAATAGTACAAATGATTTTCCGGCGATTATTTGAATTAAATCGATTAGAATTATCACGTGACCTGTTAGAAGTATCGAGTTATTGATTATTCGGATTGGGATTGGGATGTTGATTTTGTTTTTTACTGATGATGTTGTGCACAGCGTGCATTTCCAATGCCCGTNTATTCCAGTGGAAAGCAGACTTGAATCGGTGTGCTCGAAACTTGATGCTGTGACCAACACACTCGTGAAAGTTTTGAATATTCAGACCAACACGAGTGGCTGGATACTAGACAGCATCAAGGAAATGAGAAAAGAGATAAGCGAGATGAGAAACCGCCGGGATGACGGGCTCTCCCGTATCGATGACGGAACGGAGAGTCCGCTGAAGGCTGAAACTGAGGACCCTGGTAAAAAGGTGAGAAATGGGTCAGATTTACNAAAGAAATAAATCATCGAATCTTCTGAAATTGGTTGCGGCCGTGAACCAAAATCAGGATTATTAAAGTGATGCAAATACCTGGAAAGAGTAATTACTCATTAAATGGAGCAAGCCGATTAACATGAACGACTTTCGGCTTGGAATGGATGGATTTTTGAATCCGATAAATTACTTCGTTTAATTTATCTTTTACCACGAATGGACCCTTACGGCACTCATTCGCGTAATGTCCAGTATTTTCGCAAATAGTACAAATGATTTTCCGGCGATTATTTGAATTAAATCGATTAGAATTATCACGTGACCTGTTAGAAGTATCGAGTTATTGATTATTCGGATTGGGATTGGGATGTTGATTTTGTTTTTTACTGATGATGTTGTGCACAGCGTGCATTTCCAATGCCCGTTGAAGAACTAAATTCAAACTTTCAAAGTGTTCTAGGCGTAGAGCACTCTCAATCCGACCATTATTAAGCCCGTTGATAAATTGTTCGCACGCGATTTTATCTTCAATTATTTCGGGAGCGTCAAACTAAGCAAGACGTGTTAATTTTTCAACGTCTTCCGCGTAAGTTTTTAAATCCTCATTTTTTTGTNGGGGTCTGTACCGATGGTACAGTACCTACAGTCCTCAGCTAAACTTGGAGGTTTGCAGCCCCCAACTTATGAGCAATTAAAACTTGGTATGCANATAAATGATATACGCGGTAGAACTGCTGCTCCCCGAATCGAGAATTAAGGACATCTTTTACTTTATGAATGTCCGTTAAGTCGGAAACCGGAAGTGTCTCAACAATTGATTGAGATTTACCGCGAAGGGAAGAAAGTAGATATGAGGCAGCAATTCTACCTGATCATCCATTCTCACAAGCAATGACATCAAAACGTCGCTGATATTGCAACCAGGAAGTTGTACCATCATAATGAGGTAGTTTAATTAAGTTCTGTTTCGGTGTGGAAGGAACGAAATAAGGGTTTTGAGGAGGATTTGNTACTATAACCTAAAGGGCAAAGGAGATAACAAGTACTCGAAGCCCAAGACCAGTGCAAAGTCTAATAAGGAGGGNAGTAGATATGAGGCAGCAATTCTACCTGATCATCCATTCTCACAAGCAATGACATCAAAACGTCGCTGATATTGCAACCAGGAAGTTGTACCATCATAATGAGGTAGTTTAATTAAGTTCTGTTTCGGTGTGGAAGGAACGAAATAAGGGTTTTGAGGAGGATTTGTGAATGTAGTGTGAAGTTGATTAGAGTTTTGGTTGAATGTGTTTGAATGTTGTAAGAATGGTGTGTTAGGACGAGGTGAAATCGACTTATCTGTTAAAACTTCCATGATTTCATTCCTCATGTTTTGAACGTCTCTTTTCACCGCGTTCTCGATGGCTTGGCTAACTGCAGATTGAAATTGATTCTGAAGCGTCGTTGACAGATGCGTCATCATATCCGAAGAATTTTTGGTCAAATAATCCATTATTTGATGGTTATTCGCCTGATTGGAGTTGTCCACCAAATTCTTCGTATCCGTTTGCAATTCCATCTTCATGTGTTGTCCATATTGA
The DNA here is from genome assembly GCF_001412515.2 of Diachasma alloeum. Classification (NCBI taxonomy): domain Eukaryota; kingdom Metazoa; phylum Arthropoda; class Insecta; order Hymenoptera; family Braconidae; genus Diachasma; species Diachasma alloeum. The sequence goes on from NW_021680564.1 coordinate 314,828, forward strand.
TCCAGAAATTCGGACAACTGGAGCTGCAGGTCTCCCACCGCTGACCGAACTTCTTCCTGGATACCGAGTTGTATCCCTGTGATATCCTCAGCATCCATGAATGTGGAATTTGAATTCCGGTGAGAGGTTCGAAGACGATTTTTCGAACTTTCCACAATTCCAAAAAAATAATCGCGACACTGCTGACATCAATGTAAAATACGACACCGTTTAAATAATAAATTCGTTTATTAAATAAAATGGGGCGAAAAGAATAATTGATAGAAGATACAAAAAGAAATGACACGTCCGCGGATTAAGAGCTAAGATGAAAAAGAATGATGATCGACAAAGAGACGATCGTACATGAAGTTGGGTGAGGGAAAAAAAGGGTAAATACGCAACAATATGTTAGTGCGAATTATCCGAAATAAAACTTCCTCCAGCTTGTCATTTGTTATCAAATGCTGCATTCTGATTGGTCCTGACTGTCCAAAATCCGTACGTGGAAAAATAATCATCATGATAAGTGAAAAATCATGTGAATTCAAGCAATTAACGCTATTACGAAAGATATTGGGCATGTCTGCCAGGTACAAGAGTGAAGTTATGGGGGTAAAAGTTTGAAACAATGTTAGACTCATATCGTAGTTGACTTTAAAAATGCCAATGTTCTATTCCGAAATACAAAAAAAATCCAGGGTAGCTGAATTGGAGGTCCATGTATGATCGGAAAATCGAATTTTCCATGGAATTTTTTTCTTTTTCTCATCTCCATATGGCTATCCCATTTTGAAATACCCCGGAAAAGTTGAGGAATATCATCATCCATCGAAGAAAAAAAAATTATTCGATTTTCGAATGGCCCCAGCGAAACAGGGATTAAAATAACTAAAAACTTGAAAAATGGCTTAGTATTCGTCCTCGTGGTACTGTTGTATTTTTAGTCCCAAAGTATATAAAAAAACGAAAAAAATCTTTTTTTATTTATTAAAATCGGCCAATTTGTTCGCAAGATATGATTTTTCAAAAATTTGAGCTTTTGTCATTTATCCTGGCTAAACAATTCATGTTAAAGGAGCGAAAATTTAGATAAAGTATGTACTCATGTGGTACTTGACTGGGAGCATGCTAATGCAGGATTCTGAGAACCAAAAAAATCCAGGGTGGCTGAGTTGATATGTAATGTCCCATATATATATATATATATATATATATATATATATAT
>NW_021680564.1:317031-341882 GCF_001412515.2 Diachasma alloeum
GGAGTAGGTCAGGTAGAAATCGAATTGTTAAATGGTGAGAAACTTGAAGTAGATGAGGTAATATTTGCTGAGGCCCTTCAGGCTAACTTACGGTCTCTAAGACGATTCGCAGAGATGGGTCGTGCGATATATCTAGATGACCAGGAAATAGATATCTTCAATCCAGAATCAAATGTCATTTATCTCAGGCGTGTATAGAAAACCATATTAGATAGTAGATTTGGAAGTAAACAAGTTCAGTCCATTCAATAGAAAACTACAGAAAAGTACAACTAGACGAGTTATAGTCAATATGGTAGGTGGTGAAATAGAGGTGAGAAAACACATGACGCGAAGTGTCATAGCCAAACAGAATGAGCTTTCGGCAATGGAAACTCCAACTGAGAGTAACGAACGGGTTGAAGAAGGGTTTACAGAGGTGAGAAATAATGAGCAATCCGAAGTCGGGCGAGATGACAAACCGGATAGTAAAGAAACCCCAAAACCGATTCAAAATCAATTCGAACAATCCAATTTTGATTATTCAATTTGGGATAGAAAGATTGATAAGGTAGGCAAGGCACAAATAGATGAGAGCGGTGAGGTTTTTGATCTGTTTGGAGTTGAGAAAAATAAAATTCAGGGTAATAGTCAAGCCATGCTATGGCATGCTAGATTCGATCATGCATCGATAGCATATCTCAAAGCTTTACAATCAAAATTCCCGGACAATAAAGAACTAAAAGGCGTGAATTTCGATGAGTCATTAATGCAGTGTGAAGTGTGTTTAGCTTCTAAATTTAACAGACTGCCATTTCCTAAGGTGAGAAATCTAGCGACAGAGCCCTTGCAGATAATACACTCTAACGTAATGGGGCCAATATCCCCGAGTTCATATCCGAAGGGATACAGGTATATATTTGCGTTCATTGACGATAAATCGAGATTTGCGATGGCATACCCGATGAAGGCGAAAAGTGAAACGGGTGACTGTCTTGAAATGTTTGTTAGAAGTGGCAGAAATCTGTTGGGTTACGACGCGAAGGTGTGCTACCTTAGGTCAATTCAAGGTACGGAATTTACAGGAGGACATACAGTTGAGATATTGAAAAAGTTGAGCGCAGAACTCCAACTGGCGAGTCCTAATACTACAGAACACAATAGAGTCGCTGAACGATACAACCAGACAATCCAGAAAAAGGTGCGTGCCTACATGTTCGACGCGAAATTGCCGGAGAATATGTGGGATCTGGCTCTGTCTGTCGCTGTATATACGTTCAATCGAACTCCTCATAAATCTAATGAGATGAGAGCTCCACTGGAAGAGTTTGCGCCGGGGCATAGCTTTGATGTGAATCAGATTAAGAGATTTGGAAGCCTAGTGTACATAAAAGTACAGAGAAAGGTAAGACCGAAATTCAGGGCAGAAGGTACGAGAGGTATTCTGGTTGGATATACTCCAACAGGATACATACTACTAAAACCAGAAGAAGGAAAATTCTACGAAAGTAGACACGTAAGATTTAACGAAAAACAGGTCTATGGTGATAGGTACAAGAAAGGTGAGATTAAGAACGTCCCAGAAGTTCAAGAAGTGACAAACAAAGACAAATGGTTTGTAGAATTTGAAAAAGACGTGAACGATTTGAATGAAACGTCCAAATCGAAGGGAGAGACGAAGAGAAAGAGGGGCAGGCCAAGGAAGGAAACCCCAAGTCTTAAGGTATGTAAGGTGAGCGAACCTGCAGGTGAGTCAGTGCAGGATTCAAACTTTGAAGATTTGCCAATCGATGCGAGCTTGAAAGCCGGAGTATTTCTGGCTTGTTTGTCACAAGGTGAGAATGGACTGAATCTGGACGAGTCTACTGATGAGGTCTACCATGCTCTTCTTGCCAGTATTAATTCAAATCCAATTAACTATAAAGACGCGATGCAAAGAAAAGATAAGAGCAGTTGGACACTGGCGGTAGAAGAAGAGCTTAAATCGATGAGTAAAAATAAAGTGTGGAAAATTGTAGACCGACTGATTAGTAATCAAAATGGACGGAAGGCTAACATAATTGACTCTAGGTGGGTATTGAAACGCAAGATAGAAGCGAACGGTGAGACGCGATACAAAGCGAGACTGGTTCTACGGGGCTTTAAAGATCGAAATGTTTACGAGTTGAGAGAAACATATACCCCGGTATCGCGAATACACTTGGTTAGGGCCGTATTTGCTATCATTAACAAATACAACTTAGACATCTGCCAATTAGACGTGAAAACGGCATTCCTGAGATAGATGAGGAAATAGATGAAGAAATCTACATGGAGATCCCAGAGGGGACTCATCACTCAGATCAGAAGAGAGAGACCAAGGTGTGCAAATTAGAGAAATCTCTCTATGGACTTCGAATAAGTCCAAAACGGTGGAATGACAAATTCACTGAAGTGGCACTCGGTGTAGGCCTCGTGAACTCTGATCTTGAGCTGTGTCTGTTTACTTGGAGTAGTGAGGAAAAATTTCTAATTCTACTATTATACGTAGATGATATAATTATGGCGAGTAACGGTAACGATAAATTAGATGAGGTTAAAATTAAACTGAATTCTGAGTTTGAAATGACAGTAATGGGCGAGCCAAAAGAGTTTCTGAACATTTCAATAAGACGAGATAGAGAGAATCGTATATTAAAAATGAGTCAGGAAAAATATATTAAAAAGATACTAACAAAATACGGTTTCGAGAACTCACATCCTCAAAGAACTCCAATGCTCACTACACAGGCCTCTAACCACGAGCGAAAAATTGGAGTCGGACACTAATGGTGAGTTTTATAGTACGGCCGATGAGAAATTGAATTGTCCTTATAAAGAAGTAGTGGGTAGCTTGTTGTACCTAGCAGGGACTACTAGACCTGATATTTCTTACGCTGTCAATATTCTGAGCAGACATCAGGTGAGTCTAATAGATAAGGATTGGAAAATGGTGAAGAGAGTACTGAGGTACTTGAGAGGAACCACTGAATTAGGGTTGAGATATACAGGTGAGACAGGTGAGATTGAGGCATACTCAGACGCTAGCTTTACAGATTTCAGATTGACCACGTGTGGATATGTGATTAAACTGTTTGATGATTCGATTATCTGGAGAACTCACAAACAGTCCTATGTGACTCTCTCTACGTGTCAAGTCAAGTATGTTGCGATGAGTGAGGCGAGTCAAGAGATGTTGTCGATGTACAACTCCTTGAAATTGATTTTTCCACCCACGTTGCCAATGACCTTGTGGTGCGATAATAAGGCGGCAACGTATAGTGCTGAGACGAGTGGGGGAAATAAAATAAGACATATAATTGATGTCAAAGCTCATCATATCAAGGAATGTGTCAAGCTCAATCTGATCAAAGTAAACTGGATAAGTTCCAGGCATCAATTGGCTGACGTATTCACCAAACCTCTGGCGTTTGAACTACACAAACGCCAAGTTGACAAAATAATGAATGTAAATATTTAATAATTGTTTTGTTGTCTGTGTAGGAAAGAAAAATATTTAAATTGAAGCGAGACACAGGTCAGTTATGGTGAGAGGACTCGGAAGCAGTCGGGAGGGAGTGTTGGAAAGGTCGCGCCAGCTCCTGGTCCCACTGGGCTTAGGCCCTTGCGTATGATGTATATATATATATATATATATATATATATATATATATATATATATATTCGTTATAGGGAGACTAGATCTTGCGCATGCGCGGATCTCCTGTGCATCAGGTTGTAACTTGTGAGAGTTCACTATACTGCGACACGCGAGACGAGACGTGTTGTAACCAATAAACCAGAGTTCCAATAATAAAACCCGTGTACTATTTATTGTGTCCACACCCGCAATCCAACACTATCCATCCGATTTCAATTTTTTTTTTAAATACTCGCCTCGATGTCTCCTATCTCAATCAATCGAAATACGTATAGCCGTCTATACTAAATTTCAGAGATATTTCAATTTTTCCATTTTTCACTCAAAATCCTTGTTCGCACGCTAGTTATTTTTGCTTCCGAATGGAAGCTTTACATTCATTCGATTTTCACTTTTGCTAATTTTGCTTGGAAACGATCCAGAATGGTCTGAAATGGAAAAATACGAAGTTTGGAGACCATGTCTACGTGTGATAGTGTCCACTCGGTAGTCACTTTTTCTTAAAATTAACAAATAAACGGGAAAATTTATTCCAAAAAATCTGAAATTGTGTCAGTTTATTGGAATCATTTGGGACTAACTTCATGCCAAAATTCAGCTGGATGCGTCAATTAGTTTTTGAGAAATAGCCATTTGTTTCTTTACGCTTTTTCCTAAATATCTCGAAAACTACCCAACCGATTTCATTTTTTTTTTCAAAATATTCGTCTTGATGCCCTCTATCGCAATCAATCAAAATATGTATACCCGTTCATAGAAAGTTTTCAAGATATTTCGATTTTTCTCTTTTTGACCTAAAATCGTTGTTCGCACTCTAGCATCCGCAAAAATTGAGATATCAACTTGAAATTTGGTATGAAGTTGTCTCTAGTAGTATCGTCGCGACCGTATGAGAGTGGTCTTCGGTTTTACCCCCACTATTCCGAGTTCGTAGCTCCTACCATGGGAGTGGGGAGAATTCTAACCAAAACCGAAGACCATTCTCATATGGTCGCGACGATAACAATGGTTGGGGGCGCTGTGTGCTAGCAAGACAGATAGACGCGTTTGTGATGTGTGCTATTTCTTTTTGTATTTTTTTGTGTATAATTCCTTAGAAAAGGCGATGCTTTAGTATATTAACAAGAAGTGAATCATAACAGTCATTTTGAGATATAATTTGTAGGTTTTCAAGTTCTTAAGTGGCTAAATGTTTACCCAGGAGACCTGATCTTTGTGTTTTGAGGCTAGAAAACGGTTTTGGTGGGCATGTCCGGTCTTGTAGCGAGAGGTCTCCAGTTGGTAAAAACGACAGCCTGAGCGTAAATGAGACCAATTGTGCCATTTTGCTACCCATTATTCAACCCGCACGGCTAACTAGTACGCCAAAGCAGCTGACTGGAGCTGGTGCGCCTGTTACGCATTCATCCAGTGTAAACAACAGAACCCCAACCTCCAACAAAGTGGGAAAACCGACAAATGCTGAACGGCTGTCTAAAGTAGTGGAAAAACGCCAATTTCAATTGTTGACTGCTTAGTAAACTCAGAGAATAAGAGGAAAGAGTTGAGTGACTCGTGTGAGAGTGACTCTGATTACCAGTCTCCCAACAGATCCCCTAAGGAGGCTAAAATGCACGAGGTAACACCTGAGTCACTTATGAAAGATCCTGACTCCTCTGAAGTTGATGAAGAAGGGTTATCAGGTACTATGGTGGAGTGTAATACGCCGGCCTTTAAGACCATCATGAGCCAATTCGCATTGCTCTCACAACAAGTGCAGGAGGCCAAAGTGGATCACTCGAACCAGCTATTGAATTTGTAAGGCTCCATCAATACCAGGTTTGCGGGGCAGGACAGGAGACTATGTTCACTGGAGCAGAAAGTATATGAAATTAAGGAAGTTACTAAAAAGACCAATGATCTTATAGAGTAGCAGTGGTGGAGAACAAGGAGACGAAGGGGGCTAGTGGTCCTGCCAATGACCACTTGACTGATTGGCTGAGTAAAGTGACAGACAGACTAGAGAGCAAAGAAAAGGAAGAGAAAAAGATGAATATAATAATCAGAGGAGTAAAAGTTAACTCTGACAACCCTTGTGAAACAGCTGAAGAGGTTCTTACTAAATACTACAAAATAAAGAACGTGAAAAATGAAGTTTCAGAAGTTTCAGAAATGGGTAAAGAGGGTATGAAGTTCCTACTGGTAACTCTAAAAAGTTTAGAAGTCAAGAAGGAGATTTTAAAAATGAAGAGCCGTTGTCTCAAGGACATCCCGATCTACATTGACCCAGACCGTACAGCTATGGAGAGAGAGATTAGATGGAGAGCAAGACAACCGGCAAAGACACAGAATGACCTTGGTCACACAGCCAAGGCTGATCATAAAAGTGTACAAATCGACAACGAATGGTATAGTTGGAATCAGAGAGTTGGTGAATTTGTCAATTATCAAAATAAGCACAATAATAGACATCCTCAACTGAACAGTGCTAAAAACTTGAGTAACTCAGGTAGCTCCAGTAGGGGCAACTCTTAACTCGCATAAAGAAAATAATTTATAACCTCAATATATGATCCTCAGACCTTATTTATTTACTGGAACTGCCATGGAATCAGCAATGTTTGGGAAGCGTCTGACCTTTTGGGCAGCGCGTCAGTAATTGATATCTCGGAATCTTGGCTAGAAGAAGTTCCCAAACATGTGCCTCACTGGATTGAGTCCAATTACATGTGCGTTTGGAGTCACGCAACGAGGGAAGAGGAGAGAGAAAAGGGTAGGGGATCCGGAGGACTCGCCTTATTTGTGAGCTGTGATTACATGGTGTCTATCCTTTATATATCGTGCTGATGGATTTTTGTCCGCATACAATCAAATAACTCCACTATCACACTTGGCCTGGTATACATCCCTCCCTATCCTAAAACAGAGACTTACGAGGCAGTTATTAACCTACTCAGTGTGACGCTGGCTAATATCATCGATCATCGAGCACTACGGGGGTGATCCATTGGTAATTGGAAGCGATTTCAACGGGAGAATTGGTCGATTCAACGACAGCATTCCTGAGATTCTCATAGAGGAGTCAGCGCTTGTGAGTGCACGTATATGTTCAGATGAAGTGGTGGAGAGAGAAGGTTGTGCTTTAGTGAGAATGATGGATGAAAATGGAATCTTTCTAGTAAATGGTAGAATTCCAGGGGATTGTCCTGGACAACTCACATTTTGTAATCACTCAGGAGTCAGCACTGTTGACTTATGCTGGGTAAACGTTGCAGCCTTGAGTCTCATCCGTGGTCTGATGGTATACGATGATCTTTTCACATCTGACCACTTTCCGGTTTTATTTTCTTGGTATAGTACAGATTTCACGAATGGGATTGAGGCTATTGATGCTGACGTGACTAGAGAGATGCTGAAGTGGCTACCAGACCGTGGAGTCGAATTTATGCTCAGGCTGGAGCGTTTACTCAATGATAATCGGCCGGATTCTTTTGATAGGATTGAGCATAAAAATCATCTCTTGAGTGACTCAATTATTTCTTGTGCTAGAGAAGTCGGAATGACAACTGTTTTTAAGGCGGGAAACCATAATCCACGTTCGAGTGGCAATATGAACAAAAAATGGATCGATTCAGAAACTCTCGAGGTGAAATATAGTATGAATAAGGCCTGGAAATCATATAAAGGGAATAAATCAAATAATGACAAAGCCTTAGATAATATTTTACTCAAAGAATTTCAAACCAAAAGAAAACAATGTAAAAAATTAATTGAATGTAAGAAAAAATTGTTTTATGATGAGTTGAGGAGAAGAATAGCTGAAGTAAGAGATATTAAGGAATTCTGGATTGCGGTCAAAGAGGCGGGCAGTGTATTCTCTCAGAGAAATATGGTTTCGAAAGAAAAGTGGGAGGAATTTTATGAACGTGTATATCCACGGCGGGTAATTTGTAATTCTGCTTTTATTGATGCCAGACATCTTCTCCTGGATGAGGAATTTACTTTGCTCGAATTGTCGTCAGTCTTAAAATCCTCTAAGAATAACAAGGCCCCGGGTTCGGACATGATCTCTAACGAATTCTGGAAAGCATTGCCACAGAATGGGCTGAATTTGACCTTAAAATTATTGAATGAAATTTGGGAGAGTGGGTCAGTTCCGGACTCGTGGCCTTGTGCTGCTTTGTCAATGATACATAAAAAGGACCAAAAGACGACCCAAGTAACTATCGTGGTATCGCATAAACAAATAATATTCTCAAAATTTTTACAAAAATCTTGGCAGGGCGTATCGAGAAATGGATAGAGGCTTCGAACATTCTCCCAGAGTCACAAGCAGGTTTCAGAAGAAGAAGAGGCTGTGAAGACGAAATTTTCTCGCTGATTACGTCAATACAAATGCAACTTAGAATACCGGGAAATACTATTTATGCAATCTTCGTCGATTTTAAGCGCGCTTTCGATTCTGTCCCTCACAACCTCTTGTGGGAGAAGCTTTTTAGAATTGTTCTGAGCTCTAAAATTCTGAGAATCCTGATAACTGTGTATAACAAAGCAGAGGCTCACGTTAAGCTGAAAGGAGATCGTACTAAGGATTTTGAGATTATTGAGGGAGTCTTGCAATGGGAGATATTGAGTCCCTTGTTTTTTATTCTATGTGTATCTGATTTTGAATCATTTTTTCGAGAGAAGGGCTTCAGAGCAGTCAATATCGACGCTAACAAAGACCTTCTCATGCCCACGTACGCTGACGATACAGCCATTATTTGCCATAGTATGCAAGACGTTAAGAATAAACTTCGCGCTTTGAAAGAATATTGTTTGGAAAATGGATTAACAGTAAATACATCTAAGACGAAAGTTCTCCCCTTTAGAGGAAGTGGTAGGATTCACAAGGTAGAGAAGGAGGCATTTAGTTACGACGGAATTCTGCTAGAAACTGTTAACTCATACGAATATTTGGGAGTTCTGATAGAGAGTAGTCTGAAGGGAACACGTACAGTTAATCATGCTATTCAGAAAGCAAAGTCTGCGATAGGAGTGACGAAGTCCATTCTGGCAAAGTCCAAATCTGACGCATGGTGTACAAAATTAAAACTGCTTGAGAGCGTGGTGGCACCTACTTTGCTCTACGCTGTATCCTGGGGATTAGGGCACCTTGATCACTTAGAAAAGATTCAGAATGATTATTATAAACAGATTCTCTTGCTCCCTGCTAATACTCCCGGCATCGCTCTAAGAATAGAGCTAGGTCTGAAGCATCTAGCGGTCAGAGCAATCGAGCTCACTATAAACTGGGTGATCAGGGTGCTCGAGATGGAAGAGAATCGTTTGCCGGTAATTTGCTGGAGTCGCCTGGTTTATCTTCTTGACAAATCTTCCAACAAAATTGAATTCAACTGGATCTCTAAGCTAAAAGGTATTTTATCGAGAATTGACATGGAGTTTCTGTGCCTCTGTTTTAACCATGATGTTTGGAGTAATAATAAAGAGAAAATCCTGACAAGACTCGACAACAATTTAAAAGCGCAGGACTACCGAAGATATTCAGAGAGTAATCCATTGCAGATAAACTTTTTCAGAAATTTCTCGACTAAGCCACCCAGATACCTGTTATTGCGCTGCCCAATGGGTTTAACTCGTACGATTGCGCAAATTCGGTTAGCTAATATTTATTCTTGCAGGTTTCTTGTTAACATCTTAAGCTCACTGCGGAGTGAGCTAAATCTTCAAGCTCACTCCGCAGAAATATTGTAATTTATGCCACTTTGAACAGGAGGATTTTGCCCATATTATTTTCAGATGCCCTTACCATCACAACATCAGGGTTTTGCATTTCAATGAGATTGTCATTGATCATTACGAAGAGGATTGGTTGGCTACTTTATTAGACATAAAAGATCCCAAACAACTAAAACGTCTCGCGTTCTTTATTATTGACGCTTTGGAATTTAGGGATCGAATGCTATCGGATGATTGAAAGAGGAGAAATAAATTTGAATTTAGGAATTGAGTCGATCTGGAACCTGCCCACCATTGCATTTCATGTGTTTTAATTTTAATTCAATTGTATTTAAATCACGAATAATCGATTTGAGAGATGTACTGTCTGATCGCCACATTTGGCTTTATGTTTTATCTCTGTAACTAGATTTATTGAAATTGTATACGGCCACCCCCCGTGCAATGGGAGTGTCTTCTACGGTTGTAAACTCACGTAGGCACGTAACTTAAATAAATAAAATAAATAGTAACAATGGTTCATATTGAAAATGGGCTTAATCGGATAATTACTTTCTGAGATATTCAACTTTATATGTAAATCTAATTTTTTAAATATCTCAATAACGAGTCAACCGATCCTAATTTCAATTATTCAAGAATATTCATCTTGTTTTGTAATGTCCATGTCCTTTTGCTTCCGAATGGAAGCTATGTAATTGTAATTTTTTTCGATTTCCTAATTTTGGGTGGAAATGCCTAGAAATGTCATGAAACGTGAAGAAATGATGTTTTTAAAAAATGTCTGTATGTATGTATGTATGTCTGTGGTCATGTGTGTGCGTATGTCCCCAATTGCCCCCATAACTCGAGAACGGTTAACGCAAAGAACTTGAAATTTTGGCTACTATCTGGTACTATTGATACTCGAAACTGGGCTAAATTTCAGCTCGATCGGTTGAGCGGTTCCTGAGATACAGCAATTCCTCAAAAATCGTTTTTTGCCGATATCTCCTGAACCATTCGATGGATTCGATTTTTTTTTTCAAAATACTCGTCGTGATGATACCTATCTAAATGGATCGAAAAAACACCATTACACCACAAGCAATGTGGCTTTATTCTTGTTTTTTCATTTTTTCGCTGAAATTGCTTGTAAACTTGAAAAATAATCGAGATAGAAACTTCAAACTTGGTAGGATTTCAGGNGTACTGTTTGTTTTTTATATTTTTCATATCTTTTTTGAAATCTTTTTTCATCATTTATTTATCCCTTTTTCAACCCTTTTTTATTCTTTGTTTTTTGCTNACGCAAAGAACTTGAAATTTTGGCTACTATCTGGTACTATTGATACTCGAAACTGGGCTAAATTTCAGCTCGATCGGTTGAGCGGTTCCTGAGATACAGCAATTCCTCAAAAATCGTTTTTTGCCGATATCTCCTGAACCATTCGATGGATTCGATTTTTTTTTTCAAAATACTCGTCGTGATGATACCTATCTAAATGGATCGAAAAAACACCATTACACCACAAGCAATGTGGCTTTATTCTTGTTTTTTCATTTTTTCGCTGAAATTGCTTGTAAACTTGAAAAATAATCGAGATAGAAACTTCAAACTTGGTAGGATTTCAGGTCTTGTGATAACAAAGTTTGGTATTTTGGATGAGCAAAATCGGACCAGTAGTTTCGGAGATATTCAACTTTTTATGTGAAACTGTTTTGCTCAATATCTCAAAAACTATACAAACGATTTTTATTTTTTTTTTCAAAATGTTCGTCTTGATTTCATCTATCTGCATCAATCAAAATATGTATACCCCTCTATAGAAACTTTTCAAGATATTGCCGTTTTTGTATTTTTTTGGTCAGAATTCACTCTTGAACACTATAACATGGATTAAAATCAGGGAAACCTTTTGAAACATTGACTACTAGTTAGGATTGTCAAATAACATTCCTATATCCAATTTTAGGTCAATATATTCAATAGTTACTGAGATAGAACAATTTATCAAAGATTCTTAAGAAGAAAAGGATCAACGCATCTATATTTAACTGTTCATTTTCACTCTNTATTCATTTTCACTCTAGGCTGACTCAGAACGATCATATCACATAAAAAAAAATTTTTTTTTTCATTTTATAGAAATAGAGAAAATGAGGTAACGGTTTTATGACCACCGCAGCCGCACGCTGCCCATGTAACAACTAGTATTTCGCATATTTACTTATTCTCACTCCCTATTTATTCTGATCAACTACCTGAACATAAAAAGTCATGATTGAAATTTTTTAAAACAGTAACTCCGCTCTCAAGATATAATAATATTCAGCTAAATTTCAAAATGTAGCTGCTTCTCCATTTTAATGGGTGGAAGAAAAAATGTACATACGTAAAAGTGGCAGAGTCTATGGTATATCAAAAGGTAATGAAATTTGAGTATTGTTGGCCATAACATTTTCGAAAATACCAACCAATAAGTTTTCATTTCCAAGAAACATGGATCGAGTTCCATTCGGAAGCATACTACCAATGGAATTGGTAGAAACTAAAATAAAAGAAAAAAAATTTACACAAAAAGTAACAGTCATGAGTGATCTGTCAAATAGCTTCCGTCGTACTGTTTGTTTTTTATATTTTTCATATCTTTTTTGAAATCTTTTTTCATCATTTATTTATCCCTTTTTCAACCCTTTTTTATTCTTTGTTTTTTGCTTTTTGTAATGTCCTTTTTTTTATTATTCCTATCTTTTTCTAAATCTGTTTTCGCCATTTATTTATCCCTTTTTCAACCCTTTTTTATTCTTTGTTTTTTGCTTTTTGTAATGTCCTTTTTTTTATTATTCCTATCTTTTTCTAAATCTGTTTTCGCCATTTATTTATCCCTTTTTCAACCCTTTTTTATTCTTTGTTTTTTGCTTTTTGTAATGTCCTTTTTTTTATTATTCCTATCTTTTTCTAAATCTGTTTTCGCCATTTATTTATCCCTTTTTCAACCCTTTTTTATTCTTTGTTTTTTGCTTTTTGTAATGTCCTTTTTTTTATTATTCCTATCTTTTTCTAAATCTGTTTTCGCCATTTATTTATCCCTTTTTCAACCCTTTTTTATTCTTTGTTTTTTGCTTTTTGTAATGTCCTTTTTTTTATTATTCCTATCTTTTTCTAAATCTGTTTTCGCCATTTATTTATCCCTTTTTGCTTCCGAATGAAAGCCTTGTATTTGAACGATTTTTCGATTTTCTAATTTTGATGGCAAATGGTCTAAAATGTTATGAAAAGTGAAGAAATGATGTTTTTAGGGTCAATGTCTGTATGTATGTGTGTGATAACTTGGGTTTTTGGTGATCAATTTTAAGAAAATTCAACATAAATACAGTGAAATTTGTCGATAAAAGTCTTAAATTTTGGCTCATGGTAGCTATGATTAAGCTTCACTTTGGTACGCAGTTTCGGCCCGATCGGTCCAGTAGTTCCTGCGATATAACAACTTCTTTAAATTTCGTTTTTCCTCAATATCTCAACATCTGCTCCACCGATTTCAATAATTCTTTTTTCAAAATACTCGTCTCGATGGCTTCTATCTAGATCAATCAAAATATATGTACGCGTTCGGACAAAATTTGAAGATATTGCTGTTTTTCCGTTTTTTAATGAAAAATCTTGTTTACACGATAACTTGATAAAAAATGGAGATAGGGAGTTGAAATTTTGTATGCTTCAAGCTTTTATAGCATAAAAGGTTGGTATTGTGGATGGGGGCAATTGGCCGAGCGATTCTTGAGTTATTCAACCTTTTGTGTAAATATATTTCTTCAAATTTCTCATGAACTTCTGGACGGATTTCAATTTTTTTTTCAAAATACTTGTCTCGGTGGCCACCATCTAGATCAATCAAAATATGTATACCCGCCCATACAAAAAATCAGAGATATTCCCGTTTTTTCGTTTTTTAAATTTTTTCATTTTTGTACGCCACGATATTTTGAGAAAAAATGAAAATAGTAAGTTGAAATTTGGTGTGATTATAGCTCTTACAATATTGAAGATGCGTATTTTGGATAGGCGCAATCGGCCAAGCAGTTTCGACCTTTTAGGTATTCAACCTAAAGGATATTTAACCTTTTGTACAAATCTATTTCATTAAAAGATTGAATATCTTCCTGTAGACATCCTGTAGCATGTGGTTACGGTTGTTTACCTGTCACAAGGACAGGGAATTGCTACGGATCCATTCGGAAGCTTGCTACCAATGGAACTGGTAGAAATAAAAAAAAGAAAAGGACTAATAACGCAAAAAGTAACGGTCACATGCCTTCTGTGGAATGGGCTCGAACCCCTGCTTGTTTTACTTTTTCAAACCAAATTAATGATCTTCCGAAATTTCGAGATAAAAATCGAACAAAAAAAGTAATCTAGATAACGTTTGGCAGATAATGGAGTCGGGCCTTAAGTTCCTTATTTCAGTAAAGAATAGTTTGAACAAATGAGAGAATAATCAAAGATAATTATGAAGCACGAAACTCACTTTCTTTTCAATTGCTAAGAGAAAATTCGAACCCAAAATTTAAAAAATACATGTCAAGAACAACACAGTTTCTCCTCTAATTCTTCAAAATAAATGTAAATAAAAGTAATAGAGCTTAAAACTCATTAAATATCAATCAGTTTACCAATTAAAAGCAATGCTGCGTCCATAACAGCAGCGCCGTTCAACATAGTGGCCATAAGAATATCGTGTCCAGGACAGTCCACAAAAGACACATGTCTCTTCAGCTGAAATCTGCCCGAGCAAACAGGTCTCAGGCACGGGAACGAATCATCCTTGCTGGATCCTCCAGAAATATAACACGCGGGTCTCGGGCACTTCTCATTATCGCACTTGTAAATTTTAGCATTGGCATATCCTGAAATTTATCCCAAAAAAAAATCCCCTCATCAAGAATCCATTCACATATAAAAAACATGAAATTTATTTATCCCCTTAAATTTATTACAAATTCATTCCTTACGTATTGGTTACATTAAATCACCTAATAATAACGGCAGTTATGCATTTCATTACTCTCTTCGAATAAATCTTTAAATTTTTCTTTCAATTCGAAATTTGGCGTCGATAAGACTAAAGTTCATAGAACAAACCAGGAAACATGAGGCAATCAAATCCTGTTTCTATTCAATTTCATATTTCAACTTTATACAAATTCAATGGTGATGGGAGGTGCGTGATGACAATGACGTAAAAATATGTGAGTTTAACCGTCAATAATATAAAGTATTAAAAAAAACGTTAAAAATTTTAATCAAAAATTCATATTGTGAGAATTAGCATTGCATTTCAGGACGAAATGATAGAACGTGTTGACTCAAATTGAAGCCTTGATACCGATGTATTTTATCTGGGACTCATTATTGAAATAATTTAACAATTAATAGGCCGAATCATGTTTTCGTCTAATGTCAAATAAACACTTTGTAATTGCAAATTGATCTCAAGAACGACTCATTTCAGAAGAAAAATTCATAAAACATTATCCGGGGCACACGGAATTTTCAACAAAAATGTCTCCTGACATTTTCTCCTGAAACGATTCACTATTGAAACTTCCGGACAATCGATAAGTTCTGTGATACTTTTTTAGAGATAAAACCATGACTTATTCATGATTGATTTACCTAAGATCAGAAATACGCGATTCTAGAAAGCAAAATTGTAAAAAAAAATTTATAACTGTTGAAATTTTTACAGAAATGATTTTATACACATTGCCTTCCAAAATTATTTATTACTGAGATAATTAAACAATAAGATGAATCACATTCGACTAAAACATGAAATTCTTACTCAACAGTAATGCATTCATCTCGAAAATTAATTTTAGCAGAAAATGTCCAGAACCCTTTTGTTTTAGCCCAATAAGTTGCTAAAAAAACGTTTCTTGGCATTTCCTCCTAGATAATTCAACTTTTGGTGAGAAATTTTCATAAAATTCTTTTGTTGATAAAGAAATTTCCACAAAAAAGTCGCAATTGATTACATGGATTCAATGAAAAGTTGAAATTGTCAATGGTCAATAATTAATTTATGTAGACAACAACGAATTCCAAAAGAGAACATTTTCGCAGTTATAAAAAATTTCTTACAAAAAATATTTTCAGAAATTTTCTTCGAAACCTCTTGAAAATTCCTCCCTTAATCATGTTCTACCACTTCCCCAAATTGTACAATTCTTCATCAACGATGAATACAATTAATCAACAAATCAACTCGATGAATCCTTATGACTGACATGACCCCTAAAAATCGTTGATCCCTCAAATCTCAGAACAGGTACTGCCTACACCCTTTAGCCCCGCATTTGCACTTGGTCTTGTTCTCAGGCAATTTCCCAGCCCCTTCATCTTTATCCCCCGCCAATCTCGCCTCACTAGAAGCATTCAATTGGCCCATGGTTGTCATCTTCTTTTTCTCAAATCCCTTTGAAGTTTGACACATATAATCAAAAGTGATCTCCTCATCCTTATGAATATCCTTCGTAGCAAAGAGTGCAAGTTTGGGTAAATTAGGATCTAAACAATCAATCCAGACCCCATAAACCGCCGAATTAGGTTCACAAGAATGATTAATAAAATGCGATATATTCCCATACAAGGCAGCGTCGACAGTGTAAGGGCACTGTTCCTCAACCTCATTAAAATCGAGATCGAAAAGATACGTTCGTCCAGCTGCATCATACTCCTTTCCCCTTTTCTCGGCCTCCTCATTCGTAATGACTTCCCCCACATAGGCAGTGATAAAAGTCCCCTTCTTAATCAACTTCTTGGTTTTAACCCCCCACCCTCGTCCATTAGCAGTCCTAAAGATGCATAAATTCACCATAGAACCTCGCTGTACAACCCTGTTCTTACAATCTGGTGGGCATGTGCAACGTTTATTGCATTCGTAGATTGGTGTGCCTGGAGGGACACGAACACGACAGCCAGTGGTATAAGGAAATCCTCCTTCATATTGAGCAAAACAGCATTTCGCCTTGGCATCACATTTTTCACACTCACAGCCAATGGGAGGTTCATCTGGGATAGTGACACCAGCACCTGGGAGATAGTCGTCAATGTAATAAAAGTCTTGAGGAGTCACTTCTAAGTCCACAAAATTCTCCACTGTCACCACAGGTTTCCCTTTGGTGATGGTGTTGATCTCGGTCTCCCATCCCTGCAACGAATCCAACTGATCTCTCCTCGAGGAGCAGTACATCGAATGGATTATTCCTGTTTTAATCCTTTCGATCAATTTGAAATTTGTCTCAGCGTTGGGCTTAAAGTGAGTGCGAAGGTTTCTGTATAGAGTCGTCTCCTCTACTTCTATGTCGTCGATAGATTTCTTCAAGCGTTTTAACTCCTTCATGTGGGCCTCTAAGGCCGCCACATCGGGGTAAAAATTTTCGGTTGCTTTGAACTTTTCTAGAAGATTCGTTCTGTCAGTCTCAAATTGCTCTAATAATTCTGGACAATCTATCAGATTCTTCGCTGGCTCCCAGGTGTTGTTATCCGAGCTCCAGCTCTTCCATTTTATGTAGTATAAAACCTCTCCTTCCTTGATTTTTTTATCTAGTATTCTTTCTACTTCGTAGAGTTCGGGAGTTATCGGTAAAATGTATCCGGTTTTGTATATATCGTTGAGTTTTATACTCAGTGTCTTCAAACCATATTTTTTGTATATCTCACGGTCCTCATCTTTCAGTGAAATGTCTTTCGGTTGGATCGAGGAATTATCATCGTCAATCATTGTTTCGTGAAAGGCTGAGTCTTCGCTGTTTTTATCATCGCTCGAGCTACGTCTCACCCGCTTTGTCGGTGGTGGAGACTGTCCTGTCGATGCTCTAGCACGTTTATCACTTGATATTGGCATTTCACTAGTATCACCTGGTAGTTCAGCCAGTTCTCCGGTGGTTGACTCCGTCGCACGAGCTTCTGCAATGCCAAACATTTAAAAACGACGTCATTCACGGGACTCATCCATCGCCTTTTCGTTATTATTTTAGTTTAATTTTGGTTTTTCAATTTTTTAGGTCGAACTTTTTTTCCAAAGTTATTTGGGGTTGCTGTGACGCTCCGGTTGTGCTGAGGGTGCCTTGGGTGTTTCCTCTTCGTTCTTCGTAGCTTTTTTTGTGGTTTGTTTATTGTTTAATTTCATGATTTTGAGGTTTTTCAGGTGAGATGATTCAGTTGTTGTGTTTTAATTTGAAAGATTGAATAAAACTGTTGGTTCTATGGGATTTTGGCGGGGGAGGGGGGGGGGTATGATAGGAATCCGTACAACGAAATGCATAACTGAATTTAATTACTGAAGCAGAAGGAGTTTGAGCAAAAATTGCTATTTTTCACGGGTATTTTTTGAATATTCGAGAAACCGGAAAAGTGGAGTTTAGCATGAATTGATCTTTGTTGTTGAATACGAATGTTAAATGGAAAATATCATACACATTTTTTCATCCTGTTTTCACATTCCATCGTTTTATTCAACAAGATGATTTCATCCAGTGCAAAACCCCATGTCTAAATTTCAGCATCCTGAGTAGACAATTATCAGATGTCTAGGAACGTTCAACATTGTCTACTATTGTTGACTAAAATTGATTTTTGTTACTTTTGCAGTGAATGAGAGCTTCGACAAAGGTTTTCATGTAAATTCCGCCCTCTTCCATGGGTTCAGAGGTATTCAATTGAAGCAGATTAAATGTTAACAAAAAATGACGTATCTTGGTTTCGCCTATTTCATGAATATTTTGGGATATATTACCCCACATCTTGAATTCTTGATCGGCTATGATGTCTAATGATGTGATAGAGTATATAAGTTATGGTCGATAATAAAAATTCAGTGAAGTTCATCCACAAGGACCTTTTCTGTACGTCTCTCTGTATTCGAAAAATTCTCCATCATAATGCTACTATCTGCTTTCAATTTCAAGATATTTCAGCCTCCTCCGGACTAAGCATTTAAGAATCAAGTAAATTATCTAAAAATGAAGAATGTAGTATATGGTACTGTATTGACCTGAATACGATGTAAAAATTTCTTTTTTTCTAACAGAATATGATGTAAATTTTTTTTAAAGAAGAAAAAATCGACAGGTTTGGATGCTATGAATAAAAAAAAGATATTACAGAAAAGAACATCCCCCCCCCCTTAGTGAACTTTCCGAACTTCCCGCTCTCAATTTCCCCTATGAAAATTCCTCTCTTTAAGGCCAAAATTTCGCTCAAAATTGATAATATATTTTATGAAATAATTAACCGATCTTATAAGAATGAACTGTAGATTCTTCCAAATATGTCCGAATCTATGAAAAATACATGTAACTCCATGAAGACCATTTTGAAGCTCTCATTTTTCCCTCAATCTCTTTTCGATTCCAAGGTAATTCGCAAAAACTGATAAGTTTTTTTTGTAAACAAAAATTCTCGTGGAAATGAGTCTCCCTATAGTGTCGTATATCTCCAAACTTCACTATCTCTCCTCAATTCCGAGATAATACCCAAAAACTGACCCATGAGTGGAATTGACTGATTTAATTCTATAAAGTCTATAAAGTCACCGGAATGACTATTATGACATTTATGAAAAGAAAATATGCTCACCAAGTTTAATTGTGATATTTCTCTCAAGCTCGTTCTTGAATCGCACAGTTTGGACACCGGAAATCGCTTTCACTATCGTCGACTTCCCGTGAGCCACGTGACCAATTGTTCCTGAAGAAATCCACGGAATACATTAGGGAAAGCGAGAAACCTAGTTAATTAACCGAAGATATTTGAAAAAAAATGTTTATTTACCAATGTTGATGGTTGCTTGTCTGCTGATCACTTCAGGGGACAGAGCAGTCAATTTGGTAACGTCCTAAAAAAACGATCTTTTAATTTCAAGGCAGAGTGACAGTTGCATCAGAAGAGGACGAAATGTCGAAAAAATGAAAAAATCAGTCCCCAAATTAATTTTTTTAGAGTTCGGGATGTTTTCCTTGGACTTTTTCTGTCATTTTTGGGGGATTTAATACATTTTCAGAGTCTAAATATGGTGAGCATCGTTGGGGTTGGGTTAGAATCCGGGCAGATGTGATTTGAGAGGGGAAATACTCACGAGTTTGGACAAATCTTGCTTGTAGAGGTTCGGCTGGCCAGTCGTTACTCCAATACCCTCTTCACCGCCCATTATGATTGATAGTAATTCCGTAGATGGTTAAATCCTGTCAACTTGGAAACTTATACACGCGGCCGGGAGTCTCAGCTAGTGGAAAAGCCGTGATATTTTTTATATTCCATTAGCCGGAGGAAAAGCTGGTGGATAATATGATCACCAGCAGCGGGGGGAACTGGCGACGCGCGGCGTGGGAAATGAAACAGACGCGAGTTGATCATTTTTTGAGGTGACATCTGGCGGGAGATTCTTATTTCCGGTTTAGATGGTTTACACGTGTGTTTTTAAATTATTTCAGCGGTATATTTGAAATAAGTTTGGCACTTCAGTTGAATGCTTGCACAGATTGCACTCAGGGGAGAGCGATGTTTTGAAAATTATCACCCGTTCTTTGAAGAAAACAAGTTATACTCATATGTAGAATTTCATGGTAAGTACAAGGTGTCCTTCCGGCTCGCCGAAACTTCTCCCGAGTTTTACTAAAAGCTGGACCCACTGAAACGAATGTAGATACATTCAAGTAAATAATAATACGATATACATTACGACTAAATAAATTATTCGCTAATAAAGTTGCACGCTCCGCGTGCCTAAAAGTCCAATTTCCGCCACATTGTGATTAAATAGTATATTTCGTAACGAGTGCAAAAAAGTGTTTTTTGGCGAGTGGGAGGTTTATATCACGAGCTGAAGGCGAGTGATATAATCCCACGAGCTAATAGTATATTTCGTCACTAGGCCGAAAGAAACTTTTCTGGCGAATATGAGTTTGCAGCCCGAGCCGAAGGCGAGGGCTGCAATCATATGAGCTAGAAAAGTTTTTTTTGGCCATATGACGAACAGTATTTTCTGTTATGACGGCCGTAGGCAGAGATTCACGGACGCGGAGCGGAGCGGAGCGTCCGTGAAGCGCTGCCTCACGGCCGGAATGACAAAAAAAACTTTTCAAGCTCATATGATTGCAGCCCTCGCCTTCGGCTCGGGCTGCAAACTCATATTCACCAGGAAAGTTTCTTTCGGCCTAGTGACGAAATATACTATATATATAAAGGGAAGCATAATGGCTGCCGAATGAAAACTCGAATTGAAGAATGTCGAATTGATTCACCGAAAGTCGAAGTCGAACGGACGTGTTCGATCATGAACGTATGAAACAGAAATAGAGTGTCGTTCGAATAAATTGCCACATGATGGCAATTGTTATCTTCAGAGTCATTGCGACGGATGAAAGACGCATTCTCATGAGAACTTTCATGAGAATGAGCAATTCGGCCGCGACAGTGCTATTTACAAAAGCGCGCTAGAATTACAAATCGGATTTCTAACCTCGAATAAGAAACGAACACCGTGTATGCATTAAATACATCAGTGCATATTTTCTATAATACACGCATTTGTTTATAATTAGTGGAATGGGAAATGATTTTTTGGTGATAAAAGTTACAAGCTGACAAGATTAAATTATAGATGATTAATGAACTTGAATGTCGAGAATGAATTGAAAAAAAAAATAGAAAATCTAAAAATATTCAATTTTAAATTTTTCATTCGATTTTGGTTATTCGATGGTTTGTTTAATGAAGTCAATTACTTAACTTATATCACAAAATCAAATAATATTGATTTTTTTGACATGGAATTAATTTTTGGTGAAATTCTGAAAACGGAAGAATTCGTTATAATTCAGGAATAGTACATTACATGCCTTCGAAAACAGATCACCGCCCTCCACGTGCAAGATGGCCTTCCGAGTCGAAGGCGAGGATGGGGTTTTTCAAGTCCCATTACACGAAAAAAATTATTCTTTCAGTGAAACATTGATTGCTATTGGATTATTTATATAAAAAACGATTGTGGTCTTCGAAAATTGTGATTTTCCAATCATTTCATTAGTGTATTTCAGAAAGTCGACTTCATTTTTTCCTAGCAATTATACTGTTGAAAAAAATTGAAATCCATGGATAGTTGAGTGGTAATTTTGAGGAGCAAGGCATTTAATTTAATTTGAGAAAGGAAAGTCATGAAATTTGAAAATTAACTGAAAATTTAATGGAATTCAACATTTCTTAACAGTATGAAAATAAAAAGTTGCTTGAATTTTCATTTAAAACGTGAATATTCTGCACCCAATTTCTTACTCTGTATTTTCGATTGATAAACCAATTATAATTGTTCTAATCATTTAGGTCGGGGGCAATAGAATGATTCAACTTTCTTAATGTTGCGTTTACTAAGGTTTTCTCCAAAGTTGATTAGAATCAATAACTAGAATTATGAGTTTATTATGACATTTTTTACATGAAGTGCAGAAGAATCTGAATGCACTACAGTGCAAATGATGATAGATTTTTTCACGTTGAACAAAGAATAATAATAAAAAAATAAGGAATAAAAAAATTCAGTTATGAATGAACAGCTGTGGCTCAATATTCCATAACAGTAGAGAACAGGAATGATGATATTTTCATAATATCTGACACATTAACATGAATTTCAGATTCACAAAAAAGAATCAAGCAGAAGTCAAATTGTCATTTTACGTTTTAATTTCCAAAATTTGGTGCTGAAAACATGAGGTGACAATATTCTAAATGGGGAATTATGTTGATGATATGAACAATAGATTAATTGAATTACCGAGTGAACTGATTGAAAAATTGTATCACGGTGTTGGCAAGCACTTTTACCAGAGTATCACCAAACATTGAATTTCGGCAATTTACTCGTCCAATTATGTTCGAGTAGAAATTGGATTGTAATTATGATTGAAATCTTATTCAGTGAGCAGAGGAATTAGCATATGCGCAGATTATTTATTGCAATATAAATATTTCATAGTTAATAAATTGAGGCACCTCATTTTCATCAGTCGCACTGCTTTTTGCAATGACAATGATTATGGACAATGAATAGAAGAAAGGAATTCTGAGTCCGACGGTAAAAAAGGCAAAATGAACATTGCAGCCGGAATTGTGTTATAAATATGGTAAGAGAGCCCTTCAGCTTGACTAAGATAGTAATCAAAAGTCGAAACTATTGAAACTGATAATATGAAAATTTTAGAGTAGGTTTTATCTTTTATGTGAGCACTCATCAAGAGATTGTTAGAAATTAATAAATACGTGTTTCAGCCTCGTTACAAAATCCATCTCTAAGGGGGTGAATAGGGAATGAATTATAGAAACTTTGAGGAAGGCTGCAGGTTTCCAAAAAAATCAGAACTGTCAATTTATTCCCCAAATGTAAGATAATTCGGGACTTTTCCAAAAATTCAAGACAATTATGAGGGTTTCTGAAGACCTTAAAGACAATCTATGGAGTTTTTGAAAATTACAAAGCATTTACAATATCTCTCAAATATTCGAGGATTGTTGAATAAATAATGGGAAAACAATTGATAGGAAAGGGCGGCATTTCGCAAATAAAACTGATTCGAAGCAGTCATGAAAGCCCGAATACTGCACTCTGATTAATTGAAATGCGAAAGGAGGAAATAATTTGGTAATTCTTCGGATTTTCTCCACAATTCCACAAAAATTTTCAAGTTTCTTGAAAAAAAGTCATATAAATTTCGAAAGATTATAGAAAATTTGAAAAAATTTCAGATGATTAGATGATGAAAGTTTGAAGTTTATGACATCGTCGAATAAAATTGTGAAAAAAATCATGAACGAAGCGAAGACACTTCGAATCAGCGAAAGAACATCAGAATTGACCCCATAATTTTTCTGGAAAAATAATTGAATACTGTCAAGTTGTAAACGGAAATAAACAGGGAGGCGAAGACAAAAAAATTATGGTCTGTGAGAAATTTGATAATTGTTGTTTTGCACTCTGAATATAATTTTGATTACAATAGTAATTAAAATTTCATTCAATGAGGAAGGAAACTCAGAATTAGTGGATCACTTATTATAATATTGAAATTGAACAAGCAATGAACCGAGACGCATTGTTTTCATTAACTTTAACACTCAATAGACTAAAACGACGATAAATCATTAATTTTCGAAAGAAACAAAAAAAGCAAAGGCATAATAAATGGGCATCAACGTCGCGGCCGCTTGCGGCCGCGGCGGCGCTAGTGAGAAATAACGGAAAACCACTTGTTGAAGGTGGCGCCCTATTAGTTGGTGGTTATCCCTTCGAAGCAGACATTATAAGGGAGATTGCCAGCGCTTATGGAGAAGTTTCAACCAGAGATTATAGGGGAGATGAGCAGGGCCAATGTAAAGTGTTCAACAACAAAGTTCAGAGCGGTGGCGCATGGACTACGATGGAGCGTACAGAACTGTTGGTATGGTAGGGCCCGAGCATAAATTTGTCGATAACCGGAAAGGGGTTCTCAATACGGTAGCTCCTCGCATTTTGTAATAATTGTCAGGAATGTAAAATCGAACATATTATAATCAATAGTATGATGCAGAATCTAATGATCTAAAAGTCGTTTCCTTTTTCTCGACATATTTATTATTGACACGTAGGTCAAAAAATTCATAGAAAATCCCAGCGCTGTCGCTGGAAAACTCTATAGTGTTCCAGTGATTCTATTGAATAATTAGCCACTTTCACAATCAACTCCAGGAGCGCCAGTAGTGGCGCTGAGGTTTTCAGCGTGACAAACCCTAACGCTTGAGTGTCGATTGACGTAACCACATTCGAATTGAAAAAGCTGGAGAAATTGGTAAAGAATCAGAGATAAAAATGGAAAAATTAATATTGACAGAGGATGAGGTTCCTGGTGCAATATTGCCTCACTCCAATGTCGGTAAAAATCTCGTCGTGGATTTAAGACGCTGGCTCGTTTGCCGCAATATTTCGGCAGCGGGAAAAAGGGCTGAATTAGTGGAAAGGTTAGAACGTTCAACATGTTTATGTTTGTAAATTTAAGAATATTCACAATTCTGTTGTTAACAATAAATTGGGTTCATAATTATCGGAAAGGAAATAAAATAGTCTTCTTGTCCTCTATTTAGAGTCAGAGCATGTATCGCAAGTGGACAAGCAGCAGAGATTTTTGTGGACGTCGACAAGTGTCGTTGGTTGGAAGAAAAAAGGGGAAGAATGGAACTAAATAATAATACCATCATCCACTTATACTCATCGACGCTTCGCATCTGAGGGTTATGTTTTTGAATTTGACGGACATTAATTTACTACTTTCCCTGTGCGGCGGCGTTGTTGCTTGTCCCGGCCGACGCTATAGCCCTCACGCGGCGAATCTATAAAGTTCGATTGTGAAAGTGGCTAATTGTGCAGATTTTGTTTTTTCTTACTATAGTAATGTTCGATTATAT